>NC_053028.1:712875971-713025824 GCF_003073215.2 Triticum urartu
AACTCTTTGTCTATGGTTAGGAAACATAACCATCTTTGATTAACGAGCTAGTCAAGTAGAGGCATACTAGTGACACTTTGTTTGTCTATGTATTCACACATGTATTATGTTTCCGGTTAATACAATTCTAGCATGAATAATAAACATTTATCATGAAATAAGGAAATAAATAATAACTTTATTATTGCCTCTAGGGCATATTTCCTTCAGTCTCCCACTTGCACTAGAGTCAATAATCTAGTTCACATCGCCATGTGATCTAACATCAATAGTTCACATCTTTATGTGGTTAACACCCATAGTTCACATCGATATGTGACCAACACCCAAAGGGTTTACTAGAGTCAGTAATCTAGTTCACATTGCTATGTGATTAACACCCAAAGAGTACTAAGGTGTGATCATGTTTTGCCTGTGAGAGAAGTTTAGTCAACGGGTCTGCCATATTCAGATCCATAAGTATTTTGCAATTTTCTATGTCTACAATGCTCTGCACGGAGTTACTTTAGCTAATTGCTCCCACTTTCAATATGTATCCAGATGAAGACTAAGAGTCATCCGGATTAGTGCCAAAACTTGTATCGACGTAACCCTTTTACGACGAACCTTTTGTCACCTCCATAATCAAGAAACATATCCTTATTCCACTAAGGATAACTTTAACCGCTGTCCAGTGATCTACTTCTAGATCACTATTGTACTCCCTTGACAAAATTAGTGTAGGATACAATAGGTCTGGTACACAGCATGGCATACTTTATAGAACCTATGGCCAAGGCATAGGGAATGACTTTCATTCTCATTCTATTTTCTGCCGTGATCGGGCTTTGAGTCTTACTCAATTTCAGACCTTGTAACACAGGCAAGAATTCTTTCTTTGACTGTTCCATTTTGAACTACTTCAAAATCTTGTCAAGGTATGTACTCATTGAAAAAAAAACTTATCAAGCGTCTTGATCTATCTCTATAGATCTTGATGCTCAATATGTAAGCAGCTTCACCGAGGTTTTCTTTGAAAAAATCCTTTCAAACACTCCTTTATGCCTTGCAGAATAATTCTACATTATTTCCGATCAACAATATGTCATACACATACACTTATCAGAAATATTGTAGTGCTCCTACTCACTTTCTTGTAAATATAGGCTTCACCGCAAGTCTGTATAAATCTATATGCTTTGATCAACTTATCAAAGCGTATATTCCAACTCCGAGATGCTTGCACCAGTCCATAGATGGATCGCTGGAGCTTGCATATTTTGTTAGCACCTTTAGGATTGACAAAACCTTCTGGTTGCATCATATACAACTCTTCTTTAAATCCATTAAGGAATGTAGTTTTGTTTATCCATTTGCTAGATTTCATAAAAATGCGGCAATTGCTAACATGATTTGGACAGACTTAAGCATTGCTACGAGTGAGAAAATTTCATCGTAGTCAACACCTTGAACTTTGTCAAAAACCTTTTTTGACAAGTCTAGCTTTGTAGGTAGTAACACTACTATCAGCGTCCGTCTTCCTCTTGAAGATCCATTTATTTTCTATGGCTTGCCGATCATCGGGCAAATCCATCAAAGTCCATACTTTGTTCTCATACATGGATCATATCTCAGATTTCATGGCCTCAAACCATTTCGCGGAATCTGGGCTCATCATCGCTTCCTCATAGTTCGCAAGTTCGTCATGGTCTAGTAACATGACTTCCAGAACAGGATTACCGTACCACTCTGGTGCGGATCTCACTCCGGTTTACCTACGAGATTCGGTAGTAACTTGATCTGAAGTTACATGATCATCATCATTAGCTTCCTCACTAATTGGTGTAGTAGTCACAAGAACAGATTTCTGTGATGAACTACTTTCCAATAAGGGAGAAGGTACAATTACCTTATCAAGTTTTCTACTTTTGTCCCACTCACTTCTTTCGAGAGAACCCCCTTCTCTAGAAATGATCCATTCTTAGCAACGAATGTCTTGCCTTTGGATCTGTGATAGAAGGTGTACCCAACAGTACCTTTTTGGGTATCCTATGAAGACACACTTTTCCGATTTGGGTTTGAGCTTATCAGGATGAAACTTTTTCACATAAGCATTGCAACCCCAAACTTTAAGAAACGACAACTTTGGTTTCTTGCCAAACCACAGTTCATACGGTGTCGTCTCAACAGATTTAGATGGTGCCCTTTTAACGTGAATGCAGATGTCTCTAATGCATAACCCCAAAACGATAGTGGTAGATCGGTAAGAGACATCATAGATTGCACTATATCCAATAAAGTATGGTTATGATGTTCGGACACACCATTATGCTGTGGTGTTTCCATGTGGCATGAGTTTGTGAAACTATTCCACATTGTTTTAATTGAAGACCAAACTCGTAACTCAAATATTTGTCTCCGCGATCAGATCGTAGAAACTTTATTTTCTTGTCACGATGTTTTTCCACTTCACTCTGAAATTCTTTGAACTTTTCAAATGTTTCAGACTTACGTTTCATCAAGTAGATATACCCATATCTGCTCAAATCATCTGTGAAGTTCAGAAAATAACGATACTTGCCGTGAGCCTTAACACTCATCGGACCGCATACATCAGTATGTATTATTTCCAATAAGTCAGTTGCTCGCTCCGGAGAACGGAGTCTTAGTCATCTTGCCCATGAGGCATGGTTCGCAAGCATCAAGTGATTCATAATCAAGTGATTCCAAAATCCCATCAGCATGGAGTTTCTTCATGCGCTTTACACCAATATGACCTAAACGGCAGTGCTACAAATAAGTTGCACTATCATTATTAACTTTGCATCTTTTGGTTTCAAATTTATGATTATGTGTATCACTAAGATCGAGATACAATGAACTATTTTCATTGGGTGTGTAACCATATAAGGTTTTATTCATGTAAACAGAACAACAATTTATTCTCTTACTTAAATGAATAACTGTATTACAATAAACATGATCAAATCATATTCATGCTCAACGCAAACACCAATTAACACTTATTCAAGTTCAACACTAATCCCGAAAGTATAGGGAGTGTGCGACGATGATCATATCAATCTTGGAACCACTTCCAACACACATCGTCACTTCACCCTTAACTAGTCTCTGTTTATTCTGCAACTCCCGTTTCGAGTTACTAATCTTAGCAACTGAACTAGTATCAAATACTGAGGGGTTGCTATAAACACTAGTAAAGTACACATCAATAACATGTATATCAAATATACTTATGTTCACTTTGCCATCCATCTTATCCGCCAATCACTTGGGGTAGTTCCGCTTCCAGTGACCAGTCCCTTTGCAGTAGAAGCACTTAGTCTTAGGCTTAGGACCAGACTTGGGCTTCTTCACTTGAGCAGCAACTTGCTTGCTGTTCTTCTTGAAGTTCCCCTTCTTCCCTCTGCCCTTTTCTTGAAACTAGTGGTCTTGTCTACCATCAACACTTGATGTTTTTCTCGATTTCTACCTTCGTCAATTTCCGCATTACGAAGAGCTTGGGAATCGTTTCTGTTATCCCTTGCATATCATAGTTCATCACGAAGTTCTACTAACTTGGTGATGGTGACTAGAGAATTATGTCAATCACTATCTTATCTGGAAGATTAACTCCCACTTGATTCAAGCGATTGTAGTACTCAGACAATCTGAGCACATGCTCACTAGTTGAGTGATTCTCCTCCATCTTTTAGCTATAGAACTTGTTGGAGACTTCATATCTCTCAACTCGGGTATTTGCTTGAAATATTAACTTCAACTCCTGGAACATCTCATATGCTCCATGACGTTCAAAACGTCTTTGAAGTCCCGATTCTAAGCCATTAAGCATGGTGCACTAAACTATCAAGTAGTCATCATATTGAGCTAGCAAAACGTTCATAACGTCTGCATCTGCTCCTGCAATAGGTCCGTCACCTAGCGGTGCATCAAGGACATAATTCTTCTGTGCAGCAATGAGGATAAACCTCAAATCACGGATCCAATCCGCATCATTGCTACTAACATCTTTCAACACAATTTTCTCTAGGAACATATCAAAATAAACACAGGGAAGCAACAACGCGAGCTATTGATCTACAACATAATTTGCAAAATACTACCAGGACTAAGTTCATGATAAATTAAAGTTCAATTAATCATATTACTTAAGAACTCCCACTTAGATAGACATCCCTCTAATCCTCTAAGTGATTACGTGATCCAAATCAACTAAACCATGTCCGATCATCACGTGAGATGGAGTAGTTTCATTGGTGAACATCGCTATGTTGATCATATCTGCTATATGATTCACGCTCGACCTTTCGGTCTCCGTGTTCCGAGGCCATATCTGTATATGCTTGGCTCGTCAAGTATAACCTGAGTATTCTGCGTGTGCAACTATTTTGCACCCGTTGTATTTGAACGTAGAGCCTATCACACCCGATCATCACGTGGTGTCTCAGCACGAAGAACTTTCGCAACGGTGCATACTCAGGGAGAACACTTCTTAATAATTAGTGAGAGATCATCTTATAATGCTACCGTCAATCAAAGCAAGATAAGATGCATAAAAGATAAACATCACATGCAATCAATATAAGTGATATGATATGGCCGCCATCATCTTATGCTTGTGATCTCCATATTCGAAGCACTGTCGTGATCACCATCGTCACCGGCGCGACACCTTGATCACCATCGTAGCGTCGTTGTCGTCTCGCCAATCTTATGCTTCCACGACTATCGCTACCGCTTAGTGATAAAGTAAAGCATTACAGCGCAATTGCATTGCATACAATAAAGCGACAACCATATGGCTCCTGCCAGTTGCCGATAACTTGGTTACAAAACATGATCATCTCATACAATAAAATTTAGCATCATGTCTTGACCATATCACATCACAACATGCCCTGCAAAAACAAGTTAGACGTCCTCTACTTTGTTGTTGCAAGTTTTACGTGGCTGCTACGGGCTTAAGCAAGAACCAATCTTACCTACGCATCAAAACCACAACGATAGTTTGTCAAGTTGTGCTGTTTTAACCTTCGCAAGGACCGGGCGTAGCCACACTCGGTTCAACTAAAGTTGGAGAAACTGTCACCCGCTAGCCACCTTTGTGCAAAGCACGTCGGGAGAACCGGTCTCGCGTAAGCGTACGCGTAATGTCGGTCCGGGCCGCTTCATCCAACAATACCGCCGAACCAAAGTATGACATGCTGGTAAGCAGTATGACTTATATCGCCCACAACTCACTTGTGTTCTACTCATGCATATAACATCAACACATAAAACCTAGGCTCGGATGCCACTGTTGGGGAACGTAGTAATTTCACGTAGTAATTTCAAAAATTCCTACGCACACGCAAGATCATGGTGATGCATAGCAACGAGAGGGGAGAGTGTTGTCTACGTACCCGTAGACCGACGCGGAAGCGTTAGCACAACGCGTGTTGATGTAGTCGTACGTCTTCACGCCGACCGATCAAGCACCGAAACTACGGCACCTCCGAGTTTTAGCACACGTTCAGCTCGATGACGATCCCCGGACTCCGATCCAACAAAGTGTCGGGGAAGAGTTCCGTCAGCACGACGGCGTGGTGACGATCTTGATGTTCTACCGTCGCAGGGCTTCGCCTAAGCACGCTACAATATTATCGAGGATTATGGTGGAAGGGGGCACCGCACACGGCTAAGAAAACGATCACGTGGATCAACTTGTGTGTCTATGGGGTGCCCCCTGCCCCCGTATATAAAGGAGTGGAGGAGGGGAGGGCGACCCCTCTCTATGGCGCGCCCTAGGGGAGTCCTACTCCCACCGGGAGTAGGATTCCCCCTTTCCTAGTCCAACTAGGAGTCCTTCCAGTAGTAGGAGTAGGAGACAAGGAAGGGGAAGAGGGAAGAGAAGGAAGGAGGGGGCGCCGCCCCTCCCCCTAGTCCAATTCGGACTAGGTGGGGGCGCGGCCTGCCTCTCCTCTCCCCTAAAGCCCAATAGGGCCCATATACTTCTTCCCCCGTATTCCCGTAACTCCCCGGTACTCCAAAAATACCCGAATCACTCGGAACCTTTCCGATGTCCGAATATAGTCGTCCAATATATCGATCTTTACGTCTCGACCATTTCGAGACTCCTCGTCATGTCCCCGATCTCATCCGGGACTCCGAACTCCTTCGGTACATCAAAACTCATAAACTCATAATATAACTGTCATCGAAACCTTAAGCGTGCGGACCCTACGGGTTCGAGAACAATGTAGACATGACCGAGACACGTCTCCGGTCAATAACCAATAGCGGAACCTGGATGCCCATATTGGCTCCTACATATTCTACGAAGATCTTTATCGGTCAGACCGCATAACAACATACGTTGTTCCCTTTGTCATCTGTATGTTACTTGCCCGAGATTCGATCGTCGGTATCCAATACCTAGTTCAATCTCGTTACCGGCAAGTCTCTTTACTCGTTGAGAACAATGTAGACATGAACGAGACACGTCTCCGGTCAATAACCAATAGCGGGACCTGGATGCCCATATTGGCTCCTACATATTCTACGAAGATCTTTATCGGTCAGACCGCATAACAACATACGTTGTTCCCTTTGTCATCGGTATGTTACTTGCCCGAGATTCGATCGTCGGTATCCAATACCTAGTTCAATCTCGTTACCGGCAAGTCTCTTTACTCGTTCCGTAATACATCATCTCACAACTAACATATTAGTTGTAATGCTTGCAAGGCTTATGTGATGTGTATTACCGAGAGGGCCCAGAGATACCTCTCCGACAATCGGAGTGACAAATCCTAATCTCGAAATACGCCAACCCAACATCTACCTTTGGAGACACCTATAATGCTCCTTTATAATCACCCAGTTACGTTGTGACGTTTGGTAGCACCCAAAGTGTTCCTCCGGCAAACGGGAGTTGCATAATCTCATAGTCATAGGAACATGTATAAGTCATGAAGAAAAGCAATAGCAATATACTAAACGATCGGGTGCTAAGCTAATGGAATGGGTCATGTCAATCAGATCATTCAACTAATGATGTGACCTCATTAATCAAATAACAACTCATTGTTCATGGTCAGGAAACATAACCATCTTTGATTAACGAGCTAGTCAAGTAGAGGCATACTAGTGACACTTTGTTTGTCTATGTATTCACACATGTATTATGTTTCCGGTTAATACAATTCTAGCATGAATAATAAACATTTATCATGATTATAAGGAAATAAATAATAACTTTATTATTGCCTCTAGGGCATATTTCCTTCAGATGGCAATATCATATCACTTATATTGATTGCATGTGATGTTTATCTTTTATGCATCTTATCTTGCTTTGATTGACGGTAGCATTATAAGATGATCTCTCACTAATTATCAAGAAGTGTTCTCCCTGAGTATGCACCGTTGCGAAAGTTCTTCGTGCTGAGACACCATGTGATGATCGGGTGTGATAGGCTCTACGTTCAAATACAACAGGTGCAAAACAGTTGCACACGCGGAATACTCAGGTTATACTTGACGAGCCAAGCATATACAGATATGGCCTCGGAACACGGAGACCGAAAGGTCGAGCGTGAATCATATAGTAGATATGATCAACATAGTGATGTTCACCAATGAAACTACTCCATCTCACGTGATGATCGGACATGGTTTAGTTGATTTGGATCACGTAATCACTTAGAGGATTAGAGGGATGTCTATCTAAGTGGGAGTTCTTTAAGTAAATTAACTGAACTTAAATTTATCATGAAACTTAGTACCTGATAAGTATCTTGCTTGTTTATGCTTGTTTGTAGATAGATGGCTCGTGCTGTTGTTCCGTTGAATTTTAATGCGTTCCTTGAGAAAGCAAAGTTGAAAGATGATGGTAGCAATTACACGGACTGGGTCCGTAACTTGAGGATTATCCTCATTGCTGCACAGAAGAATTATGTCCTGGAAGCACCGCTGGGTGCCAGGCCTGCTGCTGGAGCAACACCGGATGTTATGAACGTCTGGCAGAGCAAAGCTGATGACTACTCAATAGTTCAGTGTGCCATGCTTTACGGCTTAGAATCGGGACTTCAACGACGTTTTGAACGTCATGGAGCATATGAGATGTTTCAGGAGTTGAAGTTAATATTTCAAGCAAATGCCCGGATTGAGAGATATGAAGTCTCCAATAAGTTCTATAGCTGCAAGATGGAGGAGAACAGTTCTGTCAGTGAGCATATACTCAAAATGTCTGGGTATAATAATCACTTGATTCAATTGGGAGTTAATCTTCCAGATGATTGCGTCATTGACAGAATTCTCCAATCACTGCCACCAAGCTACAAGAGCTTCATGAAGAACTATAATATGCAAGGGATGAATAAGACTATTATCGAGCTCTTCGCGATGCTGAAAGCTGCGGAGGTAGAAATCAAAAAGGAGCATCAAGTGTTGATGGTCAACAAGACCACCAGTTTCAAGAAAAAGGGCAAAGGAAAGAAGAAGGGGAACTTCGAAAAGAACGGCAAGCAAGTTGCTACTCAAGAGAAGAAACCCAAACCTGGACCTAAGCCTGAAACTGAGTGCTTCTATTGCAAGCAGACTGGGCACTGGAAGCGGAACTGCCCCAAGTATTTGGCGGATAAGAAGGATGGCAAGGTGAACAAAGGTATATGTGATATACATGTTATTGATGTGTACCTTACTAATGCTCGCAGTAGCACCTGGGTATTTGATACTGGTTCTGTTGCTAATATTTGCAACTCGAAACAGGGACTACGGATTAAGCGAAGATTGGCAAAGGACGAGGTGACGATGCGCGTGGGAAACGGTTCCAAAGTCGATGTGATCGCAGTTGGCACGCTACCTCTACATCTACCTTCTGGATTAATATTAGACCTAAATAATTGTTATTTGGTGCCAGCGTTAAGCATGAACATTATATCTGGATCTTGTTTGATGCGAGACGGTTATTCATTTAAATCAGAGAATAATGGTTGTTCTATTTATATGAGTAATATCTTTTATGGTCATGCACCCTTGAAGAGTGGTCTATTCTTGATGAATCTCGATAGTAGTAACACACATATTCATAATGTTAAAGCCAAAAGATGCAGAGTTGATAATGATAGTGCAACATATTTGTGGCACTGCCGTTTAGCTCATATCAGTGTAAAGCGCATGAAGAAACTCCATACTGATGGACTTTTGGAACCACTTGATTATGAATCACTTGGTACTTGCGAACCGTGCCTCATGGGCAAGATGACCAAAACACCGTTCTCCGGTACTATGGAGAGAGCAACAGATTTGTTGGAAATCATACATACAGATGTATGTGGTCCGATGAATATTGAGGCTCGTGGCGGATATCGTTATTTTCTCACCTTCACAGATGACTTAAGCAGATATGGTTATATCTACTTAATGAAACATAATTCTGAAACATTTGAAAAGTTCAAAGAATTTCAGAGTGAAGTTGAAAATCGTCGTAACAAGAAAATAAAGTTTCTACGATCTGATTGTGGAGGAGAATATTTGAGTTACGAGTTTGGTGTACATTTGAAAAATTGTGGAATAGTTTCACAACTCACGCCACCCGGAACACCACAGCGTAATGGTGTGTCTGAACATCGTAATCGTACTTTACTAGATATGGTGCGATCTATGATGTCTCTTACTGATTTACCGCTATCGTTTTGGGGATACGCTCTAGAGACGGCCGCATTCACGTTAAATAGGGCACCATCAAAATCCATTGTGACGACGCCTTATGAACTGTGGTTTGGCAAGAAACCAAAGTTGTCGTTTCTGAAAGTTTGGGGCTGCGATGCTTATATGAAAAAGTTTCAACCTGATAAGCTCGAACCCAAATCGGAGAAATGTGTCTTCATAGGATATCCAAAGGAGACTATTGGATACACCTTCTATCATAGATCCGAAGGCAAGACTTTTGTTGCTAAATTCGGAAACTTTCTGGAGAAGGAGTTTCTCTCGAAAGAAGTGAGTGGGAGGAAAGTAGAACTTGACGAGGTAACTGTACCTGCTCCCTTATTGGAAAGTAGTACATCACAGAAAACTGTTTCTGTGACACCTACACCAGTTAGTGAGGAAGCTAATGATGATGATCATGAAACTTCAGAACAAGATACTACTGAACCTCGTAGATCAACCAGAGTAAGATCCGCGCCAGAGTGGTACGGTAATCCTGTTCTGGAAGTCATGCTACTAGATCATGATGAACCTACGAACTATGAAGAAGCGATGGTGAGCCCAGATTCCGCAAAGTGGCTTGAAGCCATGAAATCTGAGATGGGATCCACGTATGAGAAAAAAGTATGGACTTTGGTTGACTTGCCTGATGATCGGCAAGCAATTGAGAATAAATGGATCTTCAAGAAGAAGACTGACGCTGATGGTAATATTACTGTCTACAAAGCTCGACTTGTCGCAAAAGGGTTTCGGCAAGTTCAAGGGATTGACTACGATGAGACCTTCTCACCCGTAGCGATGCTTAAGTCTGTCCGAATCATGTTAGCAATTGCCGCATTTTATGATTATGAAATTTGGCAGATGGATGTCAAAACTACATTCCTGAATGGATTTCTGGAAGAAGAGTTGTATATGATGCAACCAGAAGGTTTTGTCGATCCAAAGGGAGCTAACAAAGTGTGCAAGCTCCAGCGATCCATTTATGGACTAGTGCAAGCCTCTCGGAGTTGGAATAAGCGCTTTGATGGTGTGATTAAAGCATTTGGTTTTATACAGACCTTTGGAGAAGCCTGTATTTACAAGAAAGTGAGTGGGAGCTCTATAGCATTTCTGATATTATATGTAGATGACATATTACTAATTGGAAATGATATAGAATTTCTGGATAGCATAAAGGGATACTTGAATAAGAGTTTTTCAATGAAAGACCTCGGTGAAGCTGCTTACATATTAGACATTAAGATCTATAGAGATAGATCAAGACGCTTAATTGGACTTTCACAAAGCACATACCTTGACAAAGTTTTGAAGAAGTTCAAAATGGATCAAGCAAAGAAAGGGTTCTTGCCTGTGTTACAGGGTGTGAAGTTGAGTAAGACTCAATGCCCGACCACTGCAGAAGATAGAGAGAATATGAAAGATGTTTCCTATGCTTCAGCCATAGGCTCTATCATGTATGCAATGCTGTGTACCAGACCTGATGTGTGCCTTTCTATAAGTCTAGCAGGGAGGTACCAAAGTAATCCAGGCGTGGATCACTGGACAGCGGTCAAGAACATCCTGAAATACCTGAAAAGGACTAAGGATATGTTTCTCATATATGGAGGTGACAAAGAGCTCATCGTAAAAGATTACATTGATGCAAGCTTTGACACTGATCCGGACGATTCTAAATCGCAAACCGGATACGTGTTTACATTAAACGGTGGAGCTGTCAGCTGGTGCAGTTCTAAACAAAGCGTTGTAGCGGGATCTACATGTGAAGCGGAGTACATAGCTGCTTCGGAAGCAGCAAATGAAGGAGTCTGGATGAAGGAGTTCATATCCGATCTAGGTGTCATACCTAGTGCATCG
This sequence comes from Triticum urartu, assembly GCF_003073215.2. Lineage (NCBI taxonomy): Eukaryota > Viridiplantae > Streptophyta > Magnoliopsida > Poales > Poaceae > Triticum > Triticum urartu. The sequence continues at coordinate 712,887,516 of NC_053028.1, forward strand.
GGTCCAATGAAAATCTTTTGTGACAATACTGGTGCAATTGCCCTGGCAAAGGAATCCAGATTTCACAAGAGAACCAAGCACATCAAGAGACGCTTCAATTCCATCCGGGATCTAGTCCAGGTGGGAGACATAGAGATTTGCAAGATACATATGGATCTGAAAGTTGCAGACCCGTTGACTAAGCCTCTTCCACGAGCAAAACATGATCAGCACTAAGGCTCCATGGGTGTTAGAATCATTACTGTGTAATCTAGATTATTGACTCTAGTGCAAGTGGGAGACTGAAGGAAATATGCCCTAGAGGCAATAATAAAGTTATTATTTATTTCCTTATATCATGATAAATGTTTATTATTCATGCTAGAATTGTATTAACCAGAAACATAATACATGTGTGAATACATAGACAAACAAAGTGTCACTAGTATGCCTCTACTTGACTAGCTCGTTAATCGAAGATGGTTATGTTTCCTAACCATAGACATGTGTTGTCATTTGATTAACGGGATCACATCATTAGGAGAATGATGTGATTGACTTGACCCATTCCGTTAGCTTAGCACTCGTCGTTTAGTATGTTTCTATTGCTTTCTTCATGACTTATACATGTTCCTATGACTATGAGATTATGCAACTCCCGTTTACCGGAGGAACACTTTGTGTGCTACCAAACGTCACAACGTAACTGGGTGATTATAAAGGAGCTCTACAGGTGTCTCCAAAGGTACATTTTGGGTTGGCGTATTTCGAGATTAGGATTTGTCACTCCGATTGTCCGAGAGGTATCTCTGGGCCCTCTCGGTAATGCACATCACTTAAGCCTTGCAAGCATTGCAATTAATGAGTTAGTTGCGAGATGATGTATTACGGAATGAGTAAAGAGACTTGCCGGTAAGGAGATTGAAATAGGTATTAAGATACCGACGATCGAATCTCGGGCAAGTAACATACCGATGACAAAGGGAACAACGTATGTTGTTATGCGGTCTGACCGATAAAGATCTTTGTAGAATATGTAGGAGCCAATATGAGCATCTAGGTTCCGCTATTGGTTATTGACCGGAGACGTGTCTCGGTCATGTCTACATTGTTCTCGAACCCGTAGGGTCCGCACGCTTAAGGTTTCGATGATAGTTATATTATGAGTTCATGAGTTTTGATGTACCGAAGGAGTTCGGAGTCCCGGATGAGATCGGAGACATGACGAGGAGTCTCGAAATGGTCGAGACGTAAAGATCGATATATTGGACGACTATATTCGGACATCAGAAAGTTTCCGAGTGGTTCGGGTATTTTTCGGAGTACCGGGGAGTTACGGGAATACGGGGGAAGAAGTATATGGGCCTTATTGGGCTTTAGGGGAGAGGGATAGGCAGGCCGCGCGCCCCCCCATTGACTAGTCCGAATTGGACTAGGGGGAGGGGCGGCGCCCCCTCGTTCCTTCTCTTCCCTCTTCCCCTTCCTTGTCTCCTACTCCTACTACTTGGAAGGACTCCTAGTTGTACTAGGAAAGGGGGAATCCTACTCCCGGTGGGAGTAGGACTCCCCTAGGGTGCGCCATAGAGAGGGCCGGCCCTCCCCTCCTCCATTCCTTTATATACGGGGGCAGGGGCACCCCATAGACACACAAGTTGATCTTCGTGATCATTCTCTTAGCCGTGTGCGGTGCCCCCCTCCACCATACTCCTTGATAATATTGTAGCGGTGTTTAGGCGAAGCCCTGCGACGGTAGAACATCAAGATCGTCACCACGCCGTCGTGCTGACGGAACTCATCCCCGACACTTTGTTGGATCGGAGTCCGGGGATCATCATCAAGCTGAACATGTGCTAAAACTCGGAGGTGCCGTAGTTTCGGTGCTTGATCGGTTGGGTCGCGAAGACGTACGACTACATCAACCGCGTTGTCATAACGCTTCCGCTGTCGGTCTACGAGGGTACGTAGACAACACTCTCCCCTCTCGTTGCTATGCATCACCATGATCTTGCGTGTGCATAGGAATTTTTTTGAAATTACTACGTTCCCCAACACGGAGGTGGTACGTCTCCGTGTCAGGGAGGAGGACGAGCACGTCCATCGCTACATGGCTGCTATGGACGTCAGGTTCTCCAATACCTGGCAGGTTCTTTGGGGAGATCACCCGAGCTATGATCCAGTGATGGTTCCTTCACTTTGGTTGTCCACCGCCCGCGCCTCAGGAACCGCGAGTGGCCTAGATTACTCTTTAGTATTCGATCTTTATTAGCTGCTAGATAGCTAGCTAGCTAGTGATGTATTCGATATATAATATTCGAGATTATATATATTATTCGAGATGATGTATTCGAGATTATATCTATTATTCGAGACGATGTATTCGAGATTATATTCGATTATGCTTATTATGTACTATGATTGATTCAGTTTTTCCTTATTAATTGATTGCATCCATGCATTGTAATTTGAATACTAAATTGTTTTATATATCTTTTGGATTAGTTAAATAAAAGCTGTGGCGGACAATACCGGCAGAGAGGGAGAAGAGACCCTGTTCGATATCATACGCCATCCTCGTGGGCCAGATGATGATCAGAATGAAGAAGATTATGACGGCTCCGAATTTCTAAACAACACCGGGGAGGGTGATATGATATTCGATCGCGACGACCGAATTGATGAAGTCATGAACTATGATTATGATGATGACGAAGAAAATGTTGATCTTGAAACAACAAAGACCGGCGAGGTATATATATTTATATAAGCAGGCATCTGGTGATCATCACATGTTTTAAATGACTTGAAGATATATTAACGAATCGATCTTTCTTCTTTTAGCCATCCGGATCGAGCAAATCTTTAGGCAACAGGAAACAAGGCCCAAAAAAAAGTTGAAGGAGGGCGTAAAGTACAATATCGAGGCCATCAAACCTAATGGCGAACCATTAGCGCCTAAGAATATTGCGGACAAGTTCATTCGTCAGTGCGGAGTTCTTGTGAAGGACCAACTCCCGATCTCCCTTCAAGCATGGAGAGAGCCAGCAAAGCCACGTCCAGATGTTACTTTTGTCGACGACAGACAAAAAGGTCTGCTTTGGGAAACTCTCATGGAACATTTCACCCTACCAGATCATTTCACAGATGCAGATGTGGAGAAAGTCAAGAACGCTGCTCTTAGGAAGATGGCGGTTGCATTCAACAACCACAAGAATCGTGTATGGGACAAGTATTGAAGATCGTCGAATTGAAGAAAAGACAAGTCGGTGATATTAGGTTCATTAACACAAATCTCATAGATGCAACTGAGGTTGAATTACATGCCACAGATACCGAGGCCAACTTGCTACGATCATTCAAAATAAATGAACACAAAGATATAATACTCTTTCCTTACAACTTCAAGTGAGTGTTACTATCTTGTGGCATATTCGGTTTCCCTTATATATTAGTCAAGGTTATAGTAATGTAATTGATGAGTTATGCATGCGAGCGCAGGTTCCACTATATTCTCCTAGAGATTAAGCTTGAGCAGGGAGTAGTAACTGTCTTAAACTCGAAACGAAAAGATCCCCAAGAGTATGCGGACATGACTCAAATGCTCGAGAAGTAAGTTAAATCGATCATTATCCACCATATCAGCAACTTTGTTCATTTCTGATATCAAGTAATTGTTTTCTTTGTCTGGCAGGGTTTGAAGAAAATTCACCAAAAAAGCTCCGGGACTGCCGAAGAAGCTGGAATTTAGACACACGAAAGTAAGTACTATAGTAGCATGTTCCGCGCATCTCCTAGCTAGTGATTCAAGCGCTAATTTCATCATACCATTTGGCATTCTTGCTTATCAGTTTGATTGACCTCTATTTCTTGTAAAGTGGTTGTGGCAGGAACAAGGGAATGATTTCTGTGGATACTACATTTGCGAGTCCATCCGCCACACGACCTGTGAAAGGGGCGGCCGGTACACTGACAAACAATATGAAGTGCGTAAATAACAATATTCACAATTTTATTTTATTACCATTATTTGTGTTGAGTTCCATTCATTCATATATATATATATGTATTGACCCCCTTCTTCAAATTAGATGTTTCGGATGCGGGATGAACTCCTAGCACCAGATCGCATGCGAGCAATTCAAGAGGAATTGGCGGCATTCTTTCTTGACCACATGATCGCTGAAGATGGAGAATACTAGGTGGACCATGCGTCCGTAGTTTAGGAAATTATATTTGTAAGAGATAATTATTGTATATATGTAGCCGGTAGTGTCGGATAGATATACGAGAACTTGTTGTTCGACCAATCTCTCGGAGAAGGAGAGGTTGGTCGATATCACTTCTCTCTGTATGCATATATGTTGATCATGACGATCTTCTGTTTCGTTCGTTTGCTTACCAGCTAGCTAGCGTGTCTAGTCCTCGTATGTATAGTACGTAGCGTCGACCACGCACGGACATAAGAGAGGACACTTCTCTCTATTAATTATCTAGCTAACACAATATATGAAATACCTAAATTAACCCCCCAAAACCCCCCAACCCCCCCCCCCCTTCAAAACAAAAACCCCCCCCAAAAAAAGGTGACGCGTGGATACCTATTGGTCCCGGTTGGTGCCACCAACCGGGACCAAAGGCCCTCCTGCCTGGGCTCGGCGCACAGGCCACATGGAGGCCCATCTATCCCGGTTCTGGTTTGAACCGGGACTAAAGGGTCAGGGCATTAGTAACGACCCTTTAGTCCCGGTTCAGGAACCGGGACAAAAGGCCCTTACGAACCGGGACAATAGGCCCGTTTTCTACTAGTCCCAGCTTTTCTCTTCATCTAACTTCTTCAATGGATGAACATTGGTTCGCATTGGAACATGATTTGCAACATCTTCCTTTCGTGTGGTTAACAGTACTCTACTACCATTAGTTGCATCTGGAAATGCTTTAACCTTTCTGTTTAATTGCTCCCATGTATCTGTTTCCCACACATCATCGAGAACTACTAAGTATCTCTTTTGCAATAGAAAATCATGGATCTTCTTTCCCACCTCATGCTCTTGCATTTGATCGTCTGGCCTATGTGTACTCCCAGTTATTTGTTTCATAATATCATTTAGTAAATCAATGCCTTTAAACTTTTGAGATACAGTCACCCAACAAACTGCCTCAAAATGTCGTTTCACTCCAGGCGAAGTGTAGACTTTTCTAGCAAGTGTTGTTTTCCCCGCACCACCCATAGCAACTATGGAGATGGCACTAAGACACTTCTTTGTGTCAACTAACTTCCCCACTATTTCTTTGTATTCATTCTCGAAACCAACCATAACAACATCTTCAAAATTTTGGTAAATAGGACCATAATCTTGGGGCAACTCATCATCAATATCAACCTTTTCTATGCAAGTATGACCCAAATCATCAACTATTTTCAAACGGGTTGCATACTCAAATATCTCAGATATGTTCCTTCTTATACTTTTTATTTCAACACCAACTTTGTGAAGGGTACTCAAATCACTTGGCAGGCAACCATACCTTGCAATGGCACCCATGAATCCCTTCTTGAGCCTGTTTCTCTTGTACATGTACTCTGCGGCCTTGATGACATTGTCGGTGTTGAACATGTGTACATGTACGTAGGTTTGGGTTCTGTATGCAATACCTGTAGTATCTGTCTCCCTCTGTATGTACGTGTATCTTAGGAGACAAGATACCGGTCGCACCCCTTGTACCTATATATATGTGCCTAGTGCACGATCAATCAATTATCGATGCACCAAATCATTCTCTACATGGTATCTATCGCAAGTCGATCTTCCAGCTTCCGCTAACCGTAGCCGCCGCCACGGGCCGCCGCCGCCGCCGCGACCTCCCGCCGCCACCCCAAGCCGCTGCCACCACCCCTCCTCCCCGCTCGCCACCTTCCCACCACGCGCCTCCACGCCGCACCGCCCCCTCCCGCCGCGCCGCCTGCCTCCCGCCACCGCGCCGCTAACCCTAGCCGCGCCGCCGCCTCGCTCCCCACGATCTCATCGTCATGTCTTCCAACGCCTCCACCTACTCCAACCCCTTCGCCGTCGACCCTGCCAAGATTCGTGACATCAACGTCCATGCACGCGTCCCCGTGACCCTCGACACCTCCAACTCCACGTACTTTGCATGGAAGACGTACTTCACGCTGCTCTTTCGCGAGAACAATCTCGTGGATCACGTGGATGGCACCGTGGACTCCCGCACCATGGTGGACGACGCCGAGTGGACCGCGATCGACGCCACAATCGTCCGGTGGTTCTTCACCACCATCTCCAAGGACTTGTTCCACACGATCGTGAGCGCTGGCGACGACGCCCGCGCCATGTGGGTCAAGCTGAACGGCCTCTTCACCAACAACAAGCTTCAGCGCCGCGTTTTTTTGCAGCAGGAATTTTTTGACTGTCACCAGGATGACCAGTCCATTGATGACTACTGCCACCGCCTGAAGACGTTGGCGGACGAGCTCCGTGACATTGGAGCCAAGGTGGACGACGACCTCCTCCTCAGCACGCTCACCGCCGGCTTCAACGAGGACTTCGGCAACGCCGCCTCCAACCTCACCTTGATGCCGGAGCCCTCCTTTCCCAAGTTTGTGGCGTACTTGAGGTTGGAGGAGCGCCGGATGAAGGGGGTCAAGAAGCGTGTGTAGCACCACGCCCTCGCCGCCGGCACCTCTCGCGGCGCCCCTCCACCGACCGCCCCACCCGCGCCGCGCCAGCAGCCGCAGCCACCAGCACCTCCGGGGTACTTCCCCCTCCCGCCCGCGCCTCCCGCCCCTCCCGCTACCCCCCAGCAGCCGAGTGGCGGGCGCCGCGGCAACCGCCGCGGGGGCGGCCGCAAGAAGCAACAGGCGCCGGGGGGGGGGCTCGTCAGCAGCAGCAGGTGACTCCCCCATGGACATACGGCACCAACCCATGGACCGGCGTCGTCCATGCGTACTCCATGCCGGTCCCTCGGGCTCCGGCTCCGGGCATCCTTGGGCCCCGCCCGGCGGGTCACCAGGCCCTCTTCGCCGCGCAGAACGCCGCTCCCTACAGCGGCTATGGTGCCCCCCCCCCGCCGGCGCCCGCCTACGGGTCCGCGCCGGCTTATGGCGCCGCTGCCGCGCCGGCCTATGGGGCCGCGCCCGCCTACGGCGCCGCTGCCGCCGCTCTGGCCTTCGGGGCTGCTCCCGCACCGGCCTACGGAGGGTTCTACCCTCCTCAGATGCCGCCGCCGTGCGACCCGGCCTTGCTCGCTGCACTGCACTCCGCGCCATCACCGGGCTCCTATGGTGGCGGTGGTGACTGGTACATGGACTCGGGCGCCACTGCTCACATGACTGCTCATCCTGGTAACCTCACATCTGCCACTCCCGTTCATACTCCCACCTGTATCACCGTTGGTAACGGTTCCTCCCTCCCCATTACTCACGTCAGTCATATGCCTTTTCCTTCTACTTCCACTCATGTGCATATGTCTAATGTTCTTGTGTCTCCTGACTTAGTCACTAATCTTGTTTCCGTTCGTCGCCTTGCTCGTGAGAATCCTATAACTTTTGAATTTGACGATATCGGTTTTTCTGTGAAGGACGCCCGTACACGGATGGTGCTCCACCGATGTGATAGCCCGGACGAGCTTTATCCAGTCCATCCCTCCGGCGCCACCACCACCCGTCGCCCCGCCGCCTTCGCCGCCAGTGTCGATCTTTGGCATGCCCGTCTCGGTCATCCCAACTCCACCGTTATGCGTCAGATTCTTCAAAGTTTTTCTTTCTCATGTAATAAGGTCGACGATCACACTTGTGAGGCTTGCCGTCTTGGCAAGCACGTTCGTCTTCCCTTTAGCGAGTCTATAAACATTTCCACCTTTCCGTTTCAGTTATTTCATAGTGATGTTTGGACGTCCCCGGTTGCTAGCAACACAGGCTATTTATACTATCTGGTGATATTGGATGATTTTACTAATTATGTGTGGACATTCCCTCTCCGTCGCAAGTCCGACGCTCTTGCCACACTCACCGCTTTTTATTCATATGTCACCACACAGTTCGGTCGTCCTATTCTCGCCTTGCAAACCGACAACGGCAAGGAGTTTGACAACGTCGCCTTCTGCAATTTACTTGCGTACCACAGCACCATCTTTCGCCTCACCTGCCCCTACACGTCTCAGCAGAATGGTCGCGCCGAGCGCGTCCTTCGCACGCTTAATGACTGTGTCCGCACGTTGCTCTTCCACTCCTACGTGCCTGCTCGGTTCTGGCCAGACGCGCTCGCGACTGCCAGCCTCCTCATTAACATTCGCCCCTGTCGTTCCCGCTGGAACTACACCCCTCACCAGCTCCTCTTCGGTGCGGTTCCATCTTATGATGGTCTTCGCATTTTTGGCACTAGTAGAAAAAGGGTCAAATGTGAAGCACATTAGTGCCGGTTCCAACGGCTAGCCGGGCCGCTTTCATAGTACCGGTTCGTGGAGAACCTTTAGCACCGGTTCGTGCCACGAACCGATACTAATGAGAGTGGTGGCAGGATGTTGTCAGACTGGGGCCCCTCCAGCCCCTTTAGTACCGGTTCATGGCACAAACCGGTACTAAAGGTCGTCCTACATAAACCCTTCACACCCGAGCTCGCTCTGGTCTTCCTCTTTCCCCTCTCCTCTCTATTCTTCCCCTCTTCCTCTCGAGCTCATCACACATTTTGCCCAAAATTTGTCAAGATTTGAAGGCCTCCATCCATTCAAATGATCACAAAGGTTAGCAACTTTGTCCTTTCATCTCTCATTGCTAGATTATAGCTCTTGCAATGCTTTATATAGTGATTAATTTGTGAGTTTAGTAATTTGGGAGGATATATATATGTGCTAGTATTTGATTTATATGCAATTTGAGGTCAAAAATAACACTTAGTTTGCATATGTAGGTGTGGTTTACTTAGTGCCTTCTAAATCTCCGTCGTAACCACCGTCGATCGCCCGCACCGTCCCGTCGCCGGCACCACCTTGTGGTGAGCCTCTTGTTCATGAAATTTTATATAAAAATTGATGTTTGTGTGACTTGGATATATAGTTACTCGTATAATTATCTTACCCGTACGTTGTTTGTTATACATATAGTGCCATGGTTTTGATATCCGTCCCCATCGGCCCTCGTCCTTGTTATGATTCGCATGTGGTATATATATTCTCTTTTAAAACTAGTTGCATTTCATGTTTATGACAAATTATGCCCATCAAGTTGACATAGAAATTTTTTCTAGGAGGTATGTGAACCGGAAATTCCAACCGACCCTATTGTCAAGAGGTTAAATTTAGTTGAAAGAGAAAACGAGTACTTGAAAGAAAAATTGAAAAGAATTGAGGGGGAGAAGATGGAATTGGAATTGCATGTTGCCGATGTCGTCGATGATCACAAGATCAAGATGGAGAAAATGCGCTTGAAGATTAGAAAGATTAGAAAATATGCCATCGATAGTGAGGCTTGGTATCATTATGCTGTTGGATCCATTGTTACCTTAGTTGCGATCTTGATCGTATTTGTTGTTGCATTTAAATGCTTTAGCTAGAGAGTTATTTGTTTGTTGCATTTAAGTGTTGTATGAACTTTATGTATGAACTTGTATTAATTTGGTCTATTCGGTGTTGTGTAATGAAGATGAGCCGGCAATGGATGTACGATGACCGATGCTCTCCCCAGTTCGTTGAGGGCGTGCATACTTTTCTGCTTGCGGCTGAGGCAAACAAGCGGGCAGATGGTTTTATGCCTTGTCCATGTGCTCGCTGTAAGAATGGTCACAATTACTCTACGTCAAGAACCATTCACGTCCACCTGTTAAGTCCGGTTTCATGCCCCACTATAATGTTTGGACCAAGCACGAAGAAAGAGGGGTTATGATGGAAGACAATGAAGAAGAAGAGGACGACGACAGCTATCCTAGCCATGGGTTCCCTGAATACGATGATACAACAATGGGGAAGAAGCTGAGCCGGTAATGCGGGAAGAAGCTGAGCCGGCAATGCGGGAAGAAGCTGAAGAAGAGGCATCAGATGAGCCCGTTGATGATCTTGGTCGGGCCATTGCCGATGCAAAGAGAAACTGTGCAAGTGATTTGGAGAAGAAGAAGTTGCAGCGCATGTTAGAGGATCACAAAAAATTGTTGTACCCGAATTGCGTAGGTGACAAGAAAAAGCTGGGCGCCACACTGGAATTGCTGCAATGGAAGGCAGAGAATGATGTATCTGACAAGGGATTTGGAAAGTTGCTGGTAATGATAAAGGATATGCTTCCAAAGGACAACGAATTGCCCGAGAGTACGTACGAAGCAAAGAAGGATGTCTGCCCTCTAGGGTTAGAGGTGAAGAAGATACATGCATGCCCTAATGATTGCATCCTCTACCGCGATGAGTACGAGGATTTGAACACTTGCCCGGTATGTGGTGCATTGCGCTATAAGATCAACCGCGATGACCCTGGTGATGTCGAGGGCGAGCGCCCAGGAAGAAGATTCCTGCCAAGGTGATGTGGTATGCTCCTATAATACCACGGTTGAAACGTTTGTTCCAAAACAAAGAGCATGCCAAGGCGATGCGATGGCACAGAGAAGACCGTAAGGAAGACAGAAAGTTGAGAGTACCCGCTGACGGGTTGCAGTGGAGAAAAATTGAAAGGAAGTACGGGAAGTAGTTTGCAGATGACGCAAGGAGCGTATGGTTTGGTCTAAGCGCAGATGGCATTAATCCTTTTGGGGAGCAGAGCAGCAACCATAGCACCTGGCCTGTGACTCTTTGTTTGTATAACCTTCCTCCTTGGTTGTGCATGAAGCAGAAGTTCATTATGATGCCAGTGCTCATCCAAGGCCCTAAGCAACCCGTCAACGACATTGATGTGTACCTAAGGCCATTAGTTGAAGAACTCTTACAACTGTGGAATGGAACAGGTGTACGTGTGTGGGATGAGCACATGGGGGAAGAATTTGACCTAAAGGCGTTGCTGTTCGTGACCATCAATGATTGGCCTGCTCTCAGTAACCTTTCAGGACAGACAAACAAGGGATACCGCGCATGCACGCACTGTTTGGACGATACCGACAGTATATATTTGGCTAATTGTAAGAAGAATGTGTACCTGGGACATCATCGATTTCTTCCGAGCAAGCATCCCGTAAGAAAGGCAAGCATTTCAAAGGTGAGGCGGATCACTGGACGAAGCCTCGCCACCGTACTGGTGCTGATGTACATGATATGGTCAATGATTTGAAGGTGGTCTTTGGAAAGGGTCCTGGTGGACAACCTGTTCCGAATGATGCTGACGGACGCGCAGCCATGTGGAAGAAGAAATCTATATTTTGGGACCTGCCCTATTGGAAAGACCTAGAGGTCCGCTCCACAATCGACGTGATGCACATGATGAAGAATCTTTGTGTGACCCTGCTTGGCTTCTTGGGCGAGTATGGGAAGACAAAAGATACACCTGAGGCACGAGAGGACCAGCAACGTATGCACGGAAAAGACGGCATACATCAGGGTCATGCAAGCTACGCTCTTGCCAAAGAAGAGAAGGAAATCTTCTTTGAATGCCTGCTCAGTATTAAGGTACCGTCTGCCTTCTCGTCGAATATAAAGGGAATAATAAACATGGCAGAGAAAAAATTCCAGAACCTAAAGTCTCATGACTGCCACGTGATTATGATGCAACTGCTTCCAGTTGCATTGAGGGGGCTTCTACCGAAAAACGTTCGATTAGCCATTGTGAAGTTATGTGCACTTCTCAATGCAATCTCTCAGAAGGTAATCGATCCAGAAATCATACCAAGGTTAGAGAATGATTTGGTGCAATGTCTTGTCAGTTTTGAGTTGGTGTTCCCACCATCCTTCTTCAACATCATGACGCACGTCCTAGTTCACCTATGCGAAGAGATTAACGTTTTGGCTCCGGTATTTCTACACAATATGTTCCCCTTTGAGAGGTTCATGGGAGTCTTAAAGAAATATGTTCATAACCGTGCTAGGCCATAAGGAAGCATCTCCAAGGGCCGTCAAAATGAGGAGGTCATTGAGTTTTGTATTGACTTTATTCCTGACCTTAAGCCGATTGGTGTTCCTGAATCGCGGCATAAGGGCAGACTGGATGGAAAAGGCACGCTAGAAGGGGAACAAATAATATGTTTGGACGGACATTCTCTCACTGAAGCACACTACACAGTTCTACAGAATTCCGCCTTGGTGGCTCCGTATATGGATGAACACAAGAATTTGCTACGCTCCAAACACCTGGAGCGGTCTGATGACTAGATTACACGTGAACAAACCAGGACGTTCGCCAGCTGGTTGCAGACACATATCATGCATGACACCTCTATTGAAGATGACCTGTACTTGCTGTCCCTGTTACCATCTTCGAATATAATGACTTTCAAAGGGTACGAGATAAATGGTAATACATTTTACACGATTGCCCAAGATAAGAAGAGCACCAACCAAAACAGTGGTGTCCGCTTTGATGCAGAAACCAAGACGGGAAAGGAAACATATTATGGTTATATACAGGACATATGGGAACTTGACTATCGACGTGGTTTGAAGGTCCCTTTGTTTCGGTGCAAATGGGTCAATATGACACGAGGCGCGGTAACGGAAGACCCGCAGTACGGAATGACAACAGTGGATCTCAACAATCTTGCGTATGCAGACGAACCATTCGTCCTAGCCAATGATGTGGCACAGGTTTTCTTTGTGAAGGACATGTCTACCAAGCCAAGAAAGAGAAAAGATAAGGAAGCGAATGCATCGTACGATGAGCCAAAGCGGCACATAGTTCTTTCTGGGAAGAAAAACATCGTGGGAATGGATGACAAGACAGACAAGTCAGAAGATTATGAAAAGTTTGATGAAATTGCTCCACTCACAGTGAATATTGACCCGAGCATCCCGTTAAATGATGAAGATTTTCCATGGTTACGGCGCAAAGGGACACACGCGAAGAAAAAGTTTCACACCCAAAGATCTGGGATGTGATCGGCTTCACTATCATCACTTTCTTCTGTGTTTCACACCCAGAAGGGAATCTCTGTAATAGTTAGGGTAGTTAATTATGTGTTTTGGCATTTGAAACGCGAAGAAATTCTATGTGCAAACAAATTCTTTCATGCCTTTACTGATTTTTAAAGTTAAGTTATTCACAAACTAGTGATTCACGCTAATTTCAAATAATTCAAAATTTAAACTATTCAAATTTGAAAACTACGGGCACTAACAGAAAGTTTGTAATTTTTTGTACCTAAAGCAAAAATATTCACAAAGAAACTCTGAATACACAAAAAAAACAACTCAAAAATAAATAAAGCAAAAAAAATAAAAAAAGCCCGCCTACTAGGCCAAAGCGGCCGGCATACGACTAGAAACACAACCTGTTGTTGGGCCAGGATGCAGGCCCGCAAAGGCCTAGTAAGCCTACAGGGCAGCACAGAACATGTAAGCCCAGTAGGCCTGCTTTGGAGAGGAGTTCGAGAGAGCTACCGCACGGGGGTTTATAAACCAGTGCGGTCGCCCCTCGGCTAGCGAGGTGGGACTAAACTTGCCGCACCGCACCTGCGCCAGCGCACCCCCTTTAGTACTGGGTCGTGGAACCAACCAGTACTAAAGGGCGGGCCTTTAGTACCGGTTGGAGCCACCACCCGGTACTAAAGGGGGTCGCTTCCCGCCGCTTGGCCTGGCCAAAACAAGCCTTTAGTACCGGTTGATGGCACCAACCGGTACTAAAGGCCCCTCCTATATAAACAACACTTACGAAAATTTCAGTTTCTCATCTGCTTCATCTCCTCTGCACCGTCCCCCGCCGCGCCCCCCGTACGTCTCCATCCCTCGTCACCGCCCCCGTCGCCGCCCCGTCCCCGTCGTCGCCGCCCCGTCGTCCCCGTCCCCGTCGTCCCCGTCGTCACCGCCGCCCCGTCCCGCGTCGTCCCCGTCCCCGTCGTCGCCGCCCCGTATGTCCCCGTCGTCGTCGCCGCCCCGGCCCGTACGTCCCCGTCCCCGTCAACGCCGCCCCGTCCCTGTCCCCGTCGTCGTCATCCCCGTCGTCGCCGCGCCCGTCGCCGTCCCCGTCGCCGCCCCCCATCGCCTCTCGCCTCGCCGGTGAGCGCACACACACACACACATACATTTTTTTAGTTATACAAATAGTTAGAAATTTTTCTGTTTTTTAGAAATAGTTAGAAATGTTAGAATTGTTAGAATAGTTAGAAATGTTAGAATTGTTAGAATAGTTAGAAATGTTAGAATTGTTAGAAATTTTTCTGTTTTTTAGTTATAGAAATAGTTATAAAAAAGTTAGAATTGTTAGAAATTTTTCTGTTTTTTTAGAAATAGTTAGAAATGTTAGAATTGTTAGAATTGTTAGAAATGTTAGAATTGTTAGAAATTTTTCTACTTTTAGTTATAGAAATAGTTATAAAAAAGTTAGAATTGTTAGAAATTTTTCTGTTTTTTAGTTATAGAAATAGTTATAAAAAAGTTAGAAATTTTATTTTTTTTAGTTCTAGAAATATTAGAAATGTTATAGAAATGTTAGTTATATAGAAATGTTAGAAATTTTAGTTATCAAAATCCAATCATTAAAAAAATGTTACTTTTTGCGGGCATATAGCTAGTATTTGTTCTCGACGATGCCCGGTCCGCATCCTCGCCGTCGACCCGTCCGCGACGGCGTCCGACTGACCCATGTCCGGGATTGGGCTCCGCCGGGCTAGCACTGGGAGGTGCTGCCTGGAGGGGCACGCCGCTTGATGAGGAACCCGGCCCCGGGTCCCGTCGTCGACCCTGATCTCATTTGGTGGCGTTCGCGTGGGCCAGTTTCGGTGCGGAGGGAGCCGGCCCCGCCGGAGGTGGTACCTGGTTACATGGTTGTGTTATATAATACCTGGTTGTGTTAGAGGGCGGCAGGTTCTCCAATACCTGGCAGTTTCTTCAGGGATCTCACTTCAGCTATGATCCTGTGAGGGTTTCTTCTCTTTGGGTGTCCACCGCCCGCACCGCAGGAACCGCGAGTGTCCTAGATTCTTCTGTAGTATTCGATCTTTATTAGCCACCTAGCCAGTGATGTACTCAATATATAATATTCAAGACGATGTATTCGAGATTATATATTATTCGAGACGATGTATTCGAGATTATATCTATTATTCGAGACGATGTATTCGAGATTATATCTATTATTCGAGACGATGTATTCGAGATTATATCTATTATTCGAGACGGTGTATTCGAGATTATATTTATTATTCGAGACGATGTAATTTGAATACTAAATTGTTTTATATTTCTTTTGGCATAGTTAAATAAAAGCTATGGCGGAAAATACCAACAGAGAGGGAGAACAGACCATGTTCGATATAATACGCGAGCCAGATGATGATCAGAATGAAGAAGATTATGACGGCTCCGAATTTCCAAACAACACCGGAGAGGGTGATATGATATTCGATCGCGACGACCGAATTGATGAAGTCATGAACTACGATTATGACAACACCGGAGAGGTATATATATTTATATAAGCAGGCATCTGGTGATCATCACATGTTTTAAATGAGTTGAAGATATATTAACGAATCGATCTTTCTTCTTTCAGCCATCCGGATCGAGCAAATCTTCAGGCAAAAGGATGAAACGAGGCCCGAACAAAAAGTTGAAGGAGGGCGTAAAGTATAATATCGAGGCAATCAAACGTAATGGCGAACCGTTAGCGCCTAAGAAGATTGCGGACAAGTTCGTTCGTCAGTGCGCAGTTCTTGTGAAGGACCAACTCCCGATCTCCCTCCAAGAATGGAGAAAGCCAGCAAAGCCACGTCCAGATCTTACTTTTGTCGACGACAGACAAAAAAGTCTGCTTTGGAATACTCTCATGGAACATTTCACCCTACTAGATCATTTCACAGAAGCAGATGTGCAGAAAGTCAAGGACGCTGCTCTTAGGAAGATGGCGGTTGCATTCAAGAACCACAAGAATCGTGAATGGGACAAGTACGTCAAGGGAGGAAGGAAGACTCCAGTATTCGAGGGAACACTAGAGAATCAAAGTGCTCATTGGGACGATTTCGTGAAATTCAAGGATTCAGAATTATCTAAGGAACGGTCAAGAATAAACAAGGCCAATGCCGCAAAAAAGGATAAGTTCCATAAGCTGGGGCCAGGTGGCTATGCGGTGGGAATGCCTAAGTGGGATAAGTCTGAGAAAGAGATGCTGGATGCAAGTGTCACTCCAGAAACATTGAGCTGGCCCCCCAGGTGCAGGACTTGGTCCTATGCGCATGGGGGGGAGTTGGACCCGAAGACAGGCAAAGTTTCCAAGAAGGCATGTCTGAACGGAGCCGAAGATAAGCTACTTGTTGCAATAGAAGAGGCTCGATCCGGGTTGTTCGAGCCCAACAGAGAGAACGACGAGCTTACGCGTGCCCTGGGAAATCCTGAACACCCGAGAAGAACACGAGGCATGGGCGCTATTCCGTGGTATGAGGGGTTTTCGGACTGGAACGCCAACTACAGAACCCGTGCGAGAAAGAAGATTGCGGAGGAGAAGAAGAGGAAGATGGAGGAGGAGCAGAGGAAGCTCGACTATGAACGCCTTCAAGGCCTAGAATCAGCGCACACGGACTTGGCAATCAAATTCCAGCGGCAGCAGGAGCAGATCGACTCACTTAGCCAGCAAAGGGGGTCTCAGCAGCTGCAACAGCTAGCGGATGATCCAGCATTGGATACCACCGCCCCATCCATGCCGAGAAGCAGCGTGGGTTCCGCTCCGTTTGACGCAATGCTGGATAGATACCCCGTGGATGATATCGCGGAGAACACTAACTGCGAGCTACACTTCAAAATTAAGAACAAATCCTTGAAGGTGGCGGACGGTGTTGCTTATACAAATTCCCCCGATGCAACCTTCCATTGCAACCCGATTCCAGCAGGCTATGCTCGTGTCGTGGTTGATGAGGTGGTGGACCAATATTCGGGGCTAGATCTTGACATTCCTGGAGGTGACGAGGAGCACACACTCGGAGATGCCAAACATCGTGTCATCCTATGGAGAAAGGATTGCATCATCTTTCGAAGGCCACCGACACCGCGTCACCCGACTCCTCGTCGAAGTCTGCCACCGAGTCAGCAGACTCCCGCTCCTCCAAGTCCACCAACGCGTGAGGCTACTCCTCCTCCTCCAAGTCCGGCAAAGTGTCAGGCCACTCCTCCTCCAAGTCTGACACAGCGTCAGACGTCCACTCCTCCTCCAAGTTCGGCACAACCTCAGGCCACTCCTCCTCCAAGTCTGGCACAGCTTCAGGCCACTCCTCCTCGTCCAACTCAGCCCCGCCAGCCGTCTCCACCGCCTCAGCAATCATAGAAGAGACACCCCGCAGCTATGGTGCGTAGCGGTATGAGTCGAGGTCATAGTACAGGAAGTACAGGCGGAGGCAAGCGATATAAATATGGTCCAAACCTCACTACTCCTCTTCCTGAGAGGGCTTACGACAGGACTGAGGAGCAAACCAATGACATAGTGCGGGCAGAAGTCGACGCCCATTTTGGACCGAAACCGCCACCGCCGCCAAGGGAGAAAGTGTCTGTGGAAGTAGTTGACCACTTCATTCGTATGGCTCAACCACCAGCTCCTAAGCCTGTTGACACAGACTATGAGCGCCACATCAGGAAGTTACATCGACAACGTCTACAGAAGGAGGCGAGCTCGAGCTCGAGCAAACAACAAGCAGCTGTCAAAAAATGCAGGAAAACCGTTGCCCAGCTGGGAGAACAGGCGGCGCAATCGACCCCCCCGCTTGTTGTGCCGCCAACAACACGTGACAGTACGCGCGCCCAATATTATTGTGGCCAAACAGTTTACGTTCCCGAGGTGGGCGATGTGGTAATAACCCAGGAGCATATAATGCAGGCTGAAACTCTCAAAATCACTGTTGGACAACTCCTCGAGATCGAGGACATGCCAGTGCTTACAGAGGAGGAAATAAAACGGAAATATGCCCGGGGCCAACCTTTGGTCAAGCCAGAAGAGGTCAAGAAGCTCCCAACGAGAATGTATGAATTACATCAATGGTACATGGACATTACCAAGAGATCCATTCGAGAGTCCCTCATGGTGCAAGTCAAGAAGGATCATTACTACCATGAGAAACCTGTGACCATTGAGTATTCTGAACTATTTCAGTTATACAATCAAGACGCACTCGACAAATCTATCGTCAGTTGCTATTGTCTGTAAGTGATTTCTTTCTGTAATTTAAGTCTCAAGCTAGTTGTAGTGATCCTTTTGATCAATCATTACCTGTAATTATCCTCACTATATTCTTTTCTGTGGTATTATGCAGGATGAAGATGTATGAAATGAGAAAAGGTGGACGCTATGGCATTGGGTTCATTGACCCAAACACCGTTAATGAATACACATGGACAATAAACAAGCATCATGAAAAGCAGGTAGAGGACAGCATGCTAGAGTTCTTGAAGCGCCTCAAATACAATGAAGATATACTACTTGCTTACAACTTCCAGTGAGTCACACTTTCTTGTACTACAAATTCTCTGTTTTTGCCTACTAGCTAGCTACATGTTTTTGCTTACATATGCCCGCTTAATTAAGACATGCAAACGTGTGTGCATGCAGATTTCACTGGATCTTGTGTATCACTAAAGTTGACGCCAGAACAGTTCAAATACTGGACTCACTACTCAAAGCAAATAGTGACTATAACATCTTGTTTGGGATAGTCAACAGGTAATTTCAATCATTATTAACTATATATCTCGGCCTATTTAGTTCGTCATTTCATGATATGAACTATTTAATAATCCCTTTATTCATTTTCTTTGTCGGCGGGCAGGTCTTGGGCAAGGTTCATCAGCGTCACGGAAGGCGAATGGAAACGACAGCTGAAATGGTTTCGACCCAAGGTAAGTAATTAAGTAGTACTAGCTAGCTAGCTAGCTGCCATCTCTTTAATTATCATGCTTGATTAATTATTATCTGATCAAATTAAATTCCATTCTCGTAATAAAGGCCCTGAAGCAGGCGCAGGGGACTGATCTGTGTGCATTCTGCGTTTGCGAGAACATTCGCATGATGGTGTCCGAAAGGAGCAGATCTCAAAGACAAGAATGGGTACGCTTGTCAGAACACTATTCACAATTTTTACACCATTATCGATATCTAGTCACACAACTAATACACATGCATATTGATCTCCTTCTTAACAGTTCAAATAGGTGCGGGACAAGCTCCTAGAAACGGAGCGCGTAGAAGCACTTCATGAGGAAATAGCGGGATTTTTGCTCGACCAGGTCATAAATCCGAAGGGAGAATACTATTACCCGCTACCGCCCCCATCGACCAGGTCATGAACCACTTCCAATTGTCATCGTGCTCCGAAGGCACCAATTAGGCTAATGCCACTGGCTCTGAAGGCAACATGCATATGTAGGAGAAATTGTATATAGCTATACGTGTGTGTATGTGTGAATTAATATGGTGGTTTGTGAGACATTGATGATATATATATGATTGGTTCTACTAGAAATTCTATTTATATATATATATATATGCATAACGTGTACAATGTGTAGTATCGTAGAATACCAGCAAACGAAAAAGAATTAAAATGGAAAACACAAAATTAAATGAAAAAGAAATCATGAAACCAAAAACCCCCCAAACATTTTAGTACCGGTTGGTGTTACCAACCGTTACTAAAGGGCTCCCGGCCCCCGGAGCTGGCTCGTGCCACGTGGTTGCCCTTTAGCACCGGTTCGTGCTGAACCGGTACTAAAGGGGGGGCCTTTAGTGACCACACTTTAGTGCCGGTTATGGAACCGGCACTAAAGGGCCTTACGAACCGGTGCTATTGCCCGGTTCTGCACTAGTGTGGGTGTCTCTGTTATCCTAGCACCGCGTCCACTACTCCTCACAAACTCGCGCCCCGGTCCCTTCCTTGCATCTTCCTTGGCTATCCTCCCAACACCAAAGGTTACCGGTGCTATGATCCAGTTGAAGGAAATATGCCCTAGAGGCAATAATAAAGTTATTATTTATTTCCTTATTTCATGATAAATGTTTATTATTCATGCTAGAATTGTATTAACCGGAAACATAATACATGTGTGAATACATAGACAAACAAAGTGTCACTAGTATGCCTCTACTTGACTAGCTCGTTAATCAAAGATGGTTATGTTTCCTAACCATAGACAAAGAGTTGTTATTTGATTAACGGGATCACATCATTAGGAGAATGATGTGATTGACTTGACCCATTCCGTTAGCTTAGCACTCGATCGTTTAGTATGTTGCTATTGCTTTCTTCATGACTTATACATGTTCCTATGACTATGAGATTATGCAACTCCCGTTTACCGGAGGAACACTTTGAGTGCTACCAAACGTCACAACGTAACTGGGTGATTATAAAGGAGATCTACAGGTGTCTCCAAATGTACATGTTGGGTTGGCGTATTTCGAGATTAGGATTTGTCACTCCGATTGTCGGAGAGGTATCTCTAGGCCCTCTCGGTAATGCACATCACATAAGCCTTGCAAGCATTGCAACTAATGAGTTAGTTGCGAGATGATGTATTACGAAACGAGTAAAGAGACTTGCCGGTAACGAGATTGAACTAGGTATTGAGATACCGACGATCGAATCTCGGGCAAGTAACATACCGATGACAAAGGGAACAATGTATGTTGTTATGCGGTCTGACCGATAAAGATCTTCGTAGAATATGTGGGAGCCAATATGAGCATCCAGGTTCCGCTATTGGTTATGGACCGGAGACGTGTCTCGGTCCTGTCTACATTGTTCTCGAACCCATAGGGTCCGCACGCTTAAGGTTTCGATGATAGTTATATTATGAGTTTATGAGTTTTGATGTACCGAAGGAGTTCGGAGTTCCGGATGAGATCGGGGACATGACGAGGAGGCTCGAAATGGTCGAGACGTAAAGATAGATATATTGGACGACTATATTCGGACATCGGAGAGGTTCCGAGTGGTTTGGGTATTTTTCGGAGTACCGGAGAGTTACGGGAATACGGGAGAAGAAGTATATGGGCCTTATTGGGCTTTAGGGGAGAGGGAGAGGCAGGCCGCGCGCCCCCCAAGGCCTAGTCCGAATTGGACTAGGGGGAGGGGCTGCGCCCCCTCCTTCCTTCTCTTCCCTCTTCCCCTTCCTTGTCTCCTACTCCTACTACATGGAAGGACTCCTAGTTGGACTAGGAAAGGGGGAATCCTACTCCTGGTGGGAGTAGGACTCCCCTAGGGCGCGCCATAGAGAGGGCCGGCCCTCCCCTCCTCCACTCCTTTATATACGGGGGCAGGGGGCACCCCATAGACACACAAGTTGATCCACGTGATCGTTTTCTTAGCCATGTGCGGTGCCCCCTTCCACCATAATCCTCGATAATATTGTAGCGGTGCTTAGGCGAAGCCCTGCAACGGTAGAACATCAAGATCGTCACCACGCCGTCGTGCTGACGGAACTCTTCCCTGACACTTTGCTGGATCGGAGTCCGGGGATCGTCATCGAGCTGAACGTGTGCTAAAACTCGGAGGTGCCGTAGTTTCGGTGCTTGATCGGTCGGGCCGTGAAGACGTACGACTACATCAACCGCGTTGTGCTAACGCTTCCGCTGTCGGTCTACGAGGGTACGTAGACAACACTCTCCTCTCTCGTTGCTATGCATCACCATGATCTTTCGTGTGCGTAGGAAAATTTTAAAATTACTACGTTCCCCAACACCAGTCTCCCACCGCGTTTTCACTTCGCGGCATGTGTACTTTGATGAGCTCGTGTTCCCGTTTCAGCAGGTACCGTCACCTTCGGAGTCTCCTGCGGCGCGGTTCGTCCCTGCCTCCACCTCTGGCGGACCGCCCATCCGCGCCCCGGGTTCGGCTCTGCCTGCGCTCCACGCGCCGGCGGCCCCTGGCGCTGCGGCCCCTGCCACGGCCTCCTTGGCCCCTGGCGCTGCGGCCCCTGCCGCGGCCCCCGTCGCCGTGGCCCCCTCGGCCGGCCCTGCCGCGGCCCCCACCGCGGCCGCCGTCGCCGCGGCCCCCACCGCAGCCCCCGTCGCCGCGGCTCCCTTGGCGGCTCCCGTCGCCACGGCCGCACCCCTCACCGGTGTGGTCACTCGAGCTCGGACTGGGACCCTGCGTCCCAGCACGCGCTACTCGTTCGACGAGTATGCATGCGCGGCTTCTACCTCGACGCCGTCATCGCTCCCCACCTCCGCTCGTGCAGCCCTTCGGGATCCGAACTGGCTAGCTGCGATACATGAGGAGTTTGACGCCCTGCAGCGCAACCGTACGTGGCAGCTTGTCCCGCGGCCACCCCGTGCCAATGTCATCACTGGCAAGTGGGTCTTCCGCCATAAGACTCGCCCCGACGGTTCTCTCGAGCGCTACAAGGTGCGTTGGGTGGTGCGCGGCTTTCGCCAGTGCGCCGGCGTGGACTTCACCGACACCTTCGCCCCGGTTGTTAAACCGGGCACGATTCGCGCTGTTCTCCAGCTCGCTGTTTCTCGCGCTTGGCCTGTCCACCAGCTCGATGTGTCTAATGCTTTCTTGCATGGCCATCTCGACGAGCAGGTGTTCTGTCAGCAGCCGACTGGTTTCGTCGACACCGACTATCCGGACCACGTGTGCTTGCTCTCCCGTTCTCTCTACGGGTTGAAGCAGGCACCTCGGGCCTGGTACCAGCGGATCGCGGCCTTTTTCCAGCAACAGGGGTTCCGGTCCACACGGTCCGATGCCTCCCTGTTCGTCTACCACCAGGGCCACGCCACCGCGTACCTCCTCCTGTACGTCGACGACATCATCCTGACTGCGTCCTCGCTAGCGCTTCTTCAGCAGATCACAGCTCGCCTTGGCACCGAGTTCACCCTCAAGGACTTGGGGGCTCTCCACTACTTCCTCGGCATCGAGTTAGTGCGCCGGGCTACTGGCTTCTTCCTACACCACCAGAAGTATGCCTACGAGCTTCTGGAGCGAGCCGGCATGCTTAATTGCAAGCCTGCTTCCACGCCTGTCGATACGAAGGCTATGGTGTCCGCCGTTGAGGGCTCTCCGGCGTCCGACGCTCCCTTCTACCGCTCCATTGTCGGTGCGCTTCAGTACCTCACACTGACGCGCCCGGACATTCAGTATGCTGTCTAGCAGGTGTGCCTTCACATGCATGCTCCTCGTGACACCCATTGGACTCTCGTGAAACGTATACTTCGGTACATACGTGGCACCACAGCCATGGGTCTCACCCTGACGGCCTCGCCAGACACCAGCCTTGTCGCCTACTCCGACGCCGACTAGGCTGGGTGTCCCGACACTCGACGCTCCACCTCTGGCTACTGCGTCTACCTCGGGCCATCTCTGATTTCGTGGTCGTCTAAACGACAACCCACGGTCTCACGATCGAGCGCCGAGGCCGAGTATCGGGCCGTGGCCAACGCTGTCGCGGAGTGTTCCTGGCTACGACAGCTACTCCAGGAGTTGCTATGTGAGGTCACCAAGGCGACGCTCGTCTACTGTGATAACGTCTCCACGGTGTACCTCGCTGCCAACCCTGTCCATCACCGACGGACGAAGCACATCGAGCTCGACATCCACTTCGTCCGGGAGCACGTCGCACTTGGTCGTGTTCGTGTTCTACATGTGCCCACCGATCAGCAGTTCGCCGATGTGATGACGAAGGGACTTCCCACCTCGACTTTCGAGGGGTTTCGGTCCGGTCTTTGCGTCACCGGCGACGCTTCGACTGCGGGGGGGGGGGGGGGGGGGGGGGGGGGGGGGGGGGGAGTGTTGAACATGTGTACATGTACGTAGGTCTGGGTTCTGTATGCAGTACCTGTAGTATCTATCTCCCTCTGTATGTACGTGTATCTTAGGAGACAAGATACCGGTCGCACCCCTTGTACCTATATATATGTTCCTAGTGCACGATCAATCAATTATCGATGCACCAAATCATTCTCTACAGTCGGCCTCGTACGCCGCATCCTTGATCTGGCTGACCAAGATAGCAGCACCTTCATCTCCCCGCCTCTGTTTGTTGTCGGCGTCTCTAAGGAAGCCTTGCAGCCGCTTCAGCTCATGTTTCAGGAACTCAACTTCACTGCTTGCGCAAGGGTGCTCACGTTGCCAAGCACGACACTAATGGCCGACTCGGCCATTGCTCCACCACGTCTTTGGCTCTCTGCTTGATCTCACAGATGAAATGTTTGATCAGAGATGAGTGGATGGACGAATGTAGTTGGATGAGGGGTGAGTGGATGGAAGAATATATATACGCAACCGTGGCTGCACAGGATTCAGGAACGATGATGGTTGGTTTTGTATTTGTTCTTTGTGTTTCAGGAGGAGAGCAAAGCTTAGGAAGGCATTGTGTTTGGCTTTGTACTGCTTCGAGTTTCCAACTTGGTGACCGAGCAGAGCAAAGTACATGTAGGCATGCTGGAAAGAAAGAATCTCAGGAAGGGTCACGGCAAGAGATGCCTTGTGCTCCCGAGGAGGGTTGGAGCTTTCCCTTTAAGAAACAATGGATATATTATACTTTTGAACAGAATCTTCCTTTGCTCAAACATCAGCCTAATTAAGTATTAAGATGCTTATTAAAGCAAATAAGCTTCCCTTTTGTTGCAATGGAATGCCTTGCTTGATCTGAGGTTTTCAGCATCACCTCACTCAGCACTCTTTGGAACAATAATAATACATTGTAACAGATTCCCAAGAAGTTTCCTTCAGAATTGGACAAACTAGTGCTGTTCGTGATGTATCTAGACGAGCTAGTGTTGTTTGTTATTTCTGTTCGTGACTCTTGTACTGACATGACCTTCAGGAAGTATGGTGTTCTAATCTGCAGGCCAAACCTCTGAAATTCGTGCTGTATAACAGTTGTTCTTATTCAGACTTGCATCATATATACACAATTATGAATAGAAAACAGCTAGCTTTCTTGAGACGTGGTTTTAGCAGCACGGCACTAAGGCAAGGACCCTGTGAACGTCTCTGTAATTTAGTTTATCTCACTACATCTATTGGCCAGGGATGCAGTTCCCATTGCTTTCAGTCATACACGAGAGTGTATCCTGGTGTCTTTCGTGATTATGGCCGCGATCGTGTTCTGGTTATTGGACAATCTTTTGTTCCTCTTTGATTTTGTGCTGGCAGGCAGGACAGGACATTCAGCTACCTATGGTATTCTGAACATTTTGAATGTGTGGCAGATCTCTGAATTTTGCATCGTAGATATAGTACTACTACATAAACAAGAGTGCTGCACTGCACGTAAAATAATTAGCTGTCATAGATATGTTCTGACTGCAGGACATCACAATAATCATGAACTAGCATATCGTGACCCACAATGCGCACAGCATAGATTACTGTGCAAGCCAAACGACAATAATCCAAATTATTCAGAGACAGTACAGATTACACTGTCGTCTTGAAGCACCACCGTACAGGCTGGTAGGAGGAGATAAGTGCTTCATATTCTTATTGTTACATTGGATTCAGGCAAATACATAGTGCATACTTGATAAAACGAGATACATTCAGGGAGGATATATAGGTGTGGAAACTAGCACACACCAATCGGTCCATCCCAGATGCACCTGCAAATAAGTGTACACGTAAATAGCTGGAGTTACAAACCAACAATAGAGGTAGTGCGTAGTAAAAATTAATCAGAAGATGGGAGGATGGCAAGAGGTGTAGTGCTACCTGGCACTCTTTCTGTTGCAGCCCCTGCACTGTGCTGTCATCTCCAGTGATCAAGGGCATGTGGTTCATCTTCACGTACTTTTGGGAGGGAAGGCGTAACAACCCTCGGGGAGCCTGCTCATCCGTTTGAAATTATCAAGTTCAAGGTAAGAGAGCTTTGGCATTGTTCCTTCCTCCAAGCTCCACACGGTGGAAAACCTACGAAGTACTAACTCTCGCAATCGAGGAAATCCTTTGGCACTACAGGACATGGTTTGGAGTTCATAACGGTCTAGCTTCAACACCAAAAGACAGGGAAACTTCTCAAGGATGGGCATCAGGTTTTCTCTAATGATACTTGTGTTGAAATATATTGCCTGTCTCCCTCCATCAGTTCGGACTTTTGGATGGGTTGACTGGTGCATGAATTCAATATGGTATCAGAGCCAAGAGGTCTTGAGTTCAAGACCCTGCCAACGCAGTATTAAAAATAAAAACGATTCTGCGGCCTACATTGACTTTTGGATAAGTTGGTTGCTGCATAAATTCAATAACTTGGACGGTGAGACTCACTAACATCTTGGAAACCTCCGATGGAAAGGTCAACTAGATGAGGCATATTTGTGAATATATAACCAATCCTCTCCCAGGCCAGTAAGAAGGATAAGATTGTTAGTTTAGTCATTTCTCTCATGAACTTAACATCGCGGTTAAAGCAATACCCTATTCTCAAGGTCTCGAGATCGTTTTGTTGAACACTCCTCCCAGGTGAAATTTCAGCAATGTAAGCATGCCTTGAGTAGGGATTTGCCAGAACGATTTTGGCATACATTTTTTCTTGTGTATGTGTGTGCCTATCAGATCAATAGTCTGTAAATACAAGAGTTTTGTAATTGAAGAAATGAGCTTCATCTTGGAACACCGTCTCAACCTAAGGTATCTTAGGTTAGTGCACCCATCGATTACCCTACAAATACCTGTTAGGTTTGAATTTTCGATGTGAAGAACTCTTAGAAGACTCATCTTAGGTATTGATGAAAGTTGATAGCCAACGAGAGATCGAAGATCAAGTCTTGTTTGTAAAACCAGATCACTAGAGTTTTGAGGGAGGAACGATAGAATTTCAGGGTATCAGATGATGATGCATTAGCTTGGCCTGCACATTTATAGAATGCGTGCATATATCAGCCATAAGACACATATCACGAAAAACTGAGATATTGAAACAGAAACTAGAGTTATGTAAACAGAGAAGAGGGGAAGTTTGACCTGTAGTTTCATTGTTGACATCAAGAAAACCATCTTTTCTTGATTCTTCTACGCACCACTCACGTAAGATATCATGAACCCTTATTTTTTCAATCCACCCATGTCCCTTGCTTCTGTGACAACTTGGACAAGACTTCTTTGAGCCAATTCAGCTACATACATGTGTGCCGTTTCTTCCGGTTTATGATTTGGTATATCTGGAATAAGGCTTTCTGCTATCCATAATTGAATAAGGTGGAACAGTGATATTTCAAAGTCCTCGGGAAAAGCAGCGAGATAGAGAAAACAAGATTTTAAATAATGACTTGACAGATCTTTGTAACTGCGAGCCTTGGTTGATGGCCAACCCGATAGTACATATGACCATGCTTGTGTATTTACACCACTAGGGAAAAGCCTAGCAGCAGCGAGGGTTTTGGGCCTCTCAGTAGCGCGGGCACCGGCGCTACTAATAAGGCGCTACAGCTAACGTATAGCAGTAGCGCCGGTTGTCCCACGCTACTGCTATACATGAATAGCTGTAGCGCTCTTTAGGAAAGGGCGCTGCTGATATTATCTGCAGGGCTGTTTGCTGGGACGCGCTACTGACAATGCGGCGCTACTGCTAAATTTCCCCCCTCACTACTATTAGTTTATTTATTAGTTTTTTTCCTGCATATTTGTTTTGTATTTGTTTTGTATTTGAATAGGCTTTATACAATAATCTTTAGCATATCATACACATACAAATGTAATCATAGCATATACATACAATTAGTCTCATCAAATCATGTCATCATCATAATCATCATCCAACACAAAGTGGTCTCTCGTCATCATCTCGAAAATAGCGATACAAGTCTCGAATGATATGCAAATACATCGTCATCCATCTAAACAATGATATACGCGAGAAGGGCTATCACTTTGAGAACATGAGTTCGTATCCCTCTCTCGCATTAGCGTGAACCTCTAAACTAACTACTGCCTGTCGCTCGGAAACCGGAAGGGCCTGACACTCCGGCCACTTGTCATATATATACTCCTGGCATAGCACTTCTTCGCCATCTATGATCTATGCATCTGCATCATCACATGAGTCGATGATATGCAACATATATAGTTGAGCAACAGAAAGAGACAGACTTGGCAAAAATAAAAACAACATATCATGCATAAGCATAAATAACAAAGTTCATCGTACCCCAGAATGCCCTAACTAGAGTGATTTTCGCTAGTCGAGGAGGAGGACGGTTTAATTACATCACAAATAAAGTTTCACCGTGCATAACTCAAAGTTTTGTCATACAGAAAGTATGGACTAAATGGACACATTGTCATATATCGACAATCACTCCAACATGTCGTTCCATCCATCCAAGTCAGGGAGATAGTCCCCGAGCCTAGTGAAAGGCTTCAGGTCGAGACGCTGAGAGGATATCCATGTTCGGACGTCTTCCCGCGACATTTGTCCTTCTCCGTAGAACATCCCTGTTTTTCCGACGACCTCCTTCATGATGATTTGGGCAAGTTCGCGCTGGATGTTATAGAACTCAGCTCGAAGTCAATGATTCTCGATATCTCCTATGTCCTTTGCCCATTGCAGAATATGGGCATCGCCGGAAGAAGGTGCCATGCGAAGGTTCTGGTGATCCCGTCTGTACTCCAGCATGTGGTGTAGGACATAGAATCCATCATTAAGACAATCGTTCGGTTGCTGGATGCAGCAGAAGTCGGTCTTATGGCCGAAGGCGACCCTGCCGCCCCTCATCTTCTTGCCCCTGGCCTCTCCACCCAGTGATTGCTGGTGATACATAGCACTGTCGAGAACATCCTTGATGTGGGTATAATCCTTTTTGTGAATGTTCTTCGACGAGTCCAAGTAAAGAGCGTGGGAGAATCGAGGGTAGAGGATGATGAGGACGGCGCGCCCGCCGCTGCGCAAAATAAGTCCTCAAATTAATTAGCCTCCACCGTGCAAATGAATGATTGAAATCGAAGGAAGGATAGCAGCGCGGATGACTTACATGGAATGATAAGGCACGAGAATCGCCCCCTTGTCCTTATTGGCGAGCATGAAACTGACGATGTAATCCCTCGCGTATTCATGGTGCTTTGTGCAGACTCCCAAGAAGCCCTCGTGCATGTAGTACGGGTCAGCGACACAGATATGAGATATCTGCTCAACCCCGATGATGTAGTTCATGTGCAAGGCATAAAGGCGGACAAATGTAAAATCCAGCTTCTTCACGTGAAACATGTCGAATATGTAATCGAATCGGAGGAAGAACTTATCCGCGGGGAAGCTGTCGACGTACGACATTTGCTGCGGAACGTTAACCACGTAGAGTGGGTATCCTGGATCTTTTGAGGCGATGAGGTCTTTCTCTACCCGCAGCACATCGTCATGAAGTCTCTTTAGATCGCCGAATCTGGCCCATAGCGCTGTTGCAGGTAGGATTGGCTGACCGGGGATATGCCATTTATCCGCATCGGGGATATCTATACGGTCCTGAAGCCGAGGCTGCTGAG
Source organism: Triticum urartu (assembly GCF_003073215.2). Classification (NCBI taxonomy): domain Eukaryota; kingdom Viridiplantae; phylum Streptophyta; class Magnoliopsida; order Poales; family Poaceae; genus Triticum; species Triticum urartu. The sequence continues at coordinate 712,917,011 of NC_053028.1, forward strand.
GCGGCTGGATCATAGAAACAACTTTTTTTCCTTTCCTCGCTCTCTTCCTAAACTTCTTTACTACCGGAAGGTCGTCCATAATATGTTGAGACGGCAATTCAGGCACCGACTCATGACGCTCAAACCCTGAGGAGGCGCCAGTATAGACATACTGTTCAGCAGCACCATCGTCGTCCTCATCCTCATCCATGGCGACGTCATCAGCGACTAATGGAGCCTCCTCCTTACCCCGTCCGCTATCACCCAACCCGACACCCGACGCTAATTGGGTAGGTGGGGTGTTGATGTTCATACCTTGCTGAGGCTGCGTGCTCGTGGGTGTGCTCCCGGCCGCCTCCAGACGAAGCAGACTCTTTGGCCACAACAGGACCCACCCAGCATTGCAACAATCACCAAGCCGCCGCGGTGTCTCGTCGTCATCCCCCAGTAGTACTGGAGGAGGCAAATTCTCGTGGCCCGGTTTGACACTGGCCACGGAAACCTTGAAGACGTTCGGGGGGATCGGCCGGCTGTGGAACAATGGTTCCTTCGGCTCCATTATCGTCGCCTTCTCCACGTCCACCTTCTGGTCGCTGATGGTGTACAATATGGTGCACGGGGTTTCGTCGGCCTGCAAAGAAAGTCTGCGACGTGAGACATCCGAAGGCAACGAAAACGGGAGATTATACATTTATATTGAAGGGGGCCGGTGTGACAGATACCGTGAGGGCATCGAGCTCAGCCAAAGACGAAGCACCGCCTAGCACGTCCGGTGAGGGAGCCGGTGCGGGAGCAGGTGCAGCTGCAGGTGCTGGTGCAACGCTAGTCGAGCTGCTCCCCGCCAAGAAGTCAGCAAGGGGAAAGCCCGCTGCATCTTTTTCTGGATTTTGCCTGCTCCAATTGAAAACGGCCGGAACCAAGGTAGTAGAAATATCTACAGCCACCTGTTTTGCGGCAGCTACCGCTGTTGCGACTGTCTCAGTTGATTTCTTCTCAACCGCAATCTCAACCCTCTTGTCGATGTTTTCTTCATTTAACCTCCGTCTTTCCTTCCTCTCCTCCGTGGTCTCACGGTAGTACTTCTTCCACGTGGCGCCGTCTCCGACACCGTGCACGCGTCCATACGACGGTTGAGTATCCACCGGTTGTCGTTTCAATATGTTCAACGCCTGGTTGAATGGAGTGTCCCACTTGGGCCTCGCCAATGCCTCAGACGGCGAGTCGCTTTCGGCCGCAATCCTGTGCTGCTCTCTCTGCAAAAGGCACAACGATTGTTTACAAATATGACTAACGTGTGTAGTTGAATTGATCAGAAACTAAAATTACCAGCAGTCTCATGAACTCTGTAATGACCGGTGTTGTCTCGTAAACCTTTTTCACTGGGTCCCAACGGTGCCGGGCCCTGAGGACGTCACGCTCCTGCGGGACGGTGAACTCCGCCAAGGGGTCTGGGATGCCCAGACTCGCGGCTTCCGCGTCCTCCTTGGCCCATTTGTACCTCTTTCCGCCGTAACCACGGCTTCCGAGGTGGTGGCTCCCAATGTTCCTCTCTTGAAGCCCCTTCATGTACTTAGACTTTTTTTTGGCATCTTCGGCCTCGCAAGCCTCCTTGAATATTTGAAACTGCTCTTCCGTGATTGTCGGATTATCCTTTACAATCTCAGAGTAGGGTTCCTTCTTGTCGATGATCCTTGCTTTCACTTGATTTTTCCAGGCGGCCAACGTGTCACTAAACTTGGCCATGGTGTGTTTGTTTATCTTCTTCATTGCCGGGTCCTCATCTGGATCTTTATAATCATTCTCATTCTGGCCCGGAAACAAGAATATCTGGTGAAATTTCTTTAGGAAGGAGCTCCTCATATTTCCTATCTTCTATAGTTTCTCATCATTGATGGTGGCGGTTGTCCATATGATGCAGCCTATTTGATTGTCGTAGCATCGACGCGCTTCCTCGGGCGCCGTTGGCTCAAAATTGTCGTCGTCCACCTCCGTGACCACCACTCTAGTAGTCCTGAGTTTGTTAGGAACCCGTTGCCTCTTTGCTTTCGGTTCTACACCGGCTCCGCTCCCCGAGGCAGCGCCGGTCTCAGTCTCGGTGCCGGTCTCGATGCCGGTCTGAGTCTGAGCGCCGGTCTCAGTCTCAGCACCGGTCTGCGTGTCGGTCTTAGTCCCCGATGCCACCGGTGGGCCCAGCAATAACATCGGTTGATCGTCGGTAAGGCTAAAAAATTCGTCTGTCGCTCGGTAGGCGTCGTCGCAATCACCAGAACCCTGTCCTTCATGCTAGCCATGTTTCCTATGATTAAATCTAGTCAATTAATTCTAGACCTAATAAAATGAATAATGACATAAAAAAGGCCTATTGTTTTGCAGGAATGTTGACTCCTTCCTAGTGCGGCAAATCCCGGGCACTCGATATGTCCTAGTTTGTAGCACAAGTCATGCCGAAATTCACGGAAAATTTCGGCATGACCTTTGCTAAAAAGTGGACAAATCGAGAACCTGAAATTTGCTGGAACAGAAATGAATCAACATTCCGGCAAAACATAGGCCACTCAGCATCATTCCAGCACAAGTCATATATTGTTTGACCAAGTTTTTGAAAAGAAAAAACAATTCTGTTTTTTTATAGCTAAATGCCATAGCTACTGTTTTTTATTTATAGCTAAATACTTATGTTTTTTGTCTAAAGCTAAAAGTCTAGAAACTCCATTTTCTCTAACCCTTCTGACCTCACCAAAATTTCCACAGCAAGACCTTAGTACCTACACCCAATTTCTTCAAAAATACTCAGGTCCATAGTCCAAATAATTCAAATTTCATTTGAATGAAATTTGGAACAAATTCAGGTCCATAGTCCAAATATTTTTTTATAGCTAAGTGTTTTTTGTTTATAGCCTCTGTTAATTTAAATCTAAATGCTACTATTATTTATATACCCTCTATTAGTTTAAAGCTAAATGGAATTACTGTTTAGGCATTTTCATAAAAATTGCCCTAGCTAATTTCCTAAAAAAATTGCTAATCATTTTTCCTAAATGCTATAAAATGCCTACTGCCCTAAAAAAATCTAGGGTTCATATGAACACCGAGGGTTCATATGAACATCAACACAGTATCAACATATATATGAAATTGCCCTAGCAGAGAGAGAGAGGAGGGTAGGGGACAGTAGAGGCAGAGCCTTACGGTCGGCGGCAAGGGCAGGCTCTGGCTCGGGCGGCGGCGGTGAGGTCGAGGGCGGCGGCAGTGAGCTCGAGGGAGGCGACGGTGAGGTCGACGATGGCCTCGGGCGGCGGCTGTGAGGTCGAGGGCGGCCTCGGGCGGCTGCGGTGTGGTCGAAGGTGGCGGGCGGCGGCGGTGTGGTCGAAGGCGGCCTCGGGCGGTGGCGGTGTGGTCGAAGGCGGCAGGGCGACGGCGGCGATGGAGCAGTTGGGGGACAGGGGGGCCGGGAGTAGAGAGGGGGGGAAAGGACTTAGCGAAATTTTGAGCCCGGACTACCGGGATTTGAGTCAAACTAGCAGTAGCGCGTTTTGCCGAAACGCTCTATAGCTAAGATAGCTATAGCGTGTTCCAGAGAAACGCGCTACAGCTATTCCATTCTGTTTTCTTTCATTTCCATTTACTTTTCTATTTGTTTTTCACTTTATTTTATTTCCATTAGCAGCAGCGCCTTACACATAAGCGCGCTACAGCTAAGCAGATTAGCAGTGGCGCTGGGCCAATATACGCGCTACTACTAGGTTGGGCTAGCCATGTGCGCCCAGTTCAAACATAGCAGCGCCGCTTTTCGCTAGTACGCGCTACTGCTAAAGTCATAGCAGTAGCGTGGTTTATCTATGAGCGCTGCTACTAAGTAGCAGTAGCGCTTGATTTTGTACAGCGCTACTGGTAAGATTCTGTGTATAGGCTTTTTCCTAGTAGTGTTAGATTCTTTGACAGATGACCCCCAATACTGCAAGTGCAAGAGGCAACCCATCACATTTCTTTGCAAGCTTTCTGCCATGTTTTTCAAACTCATCCACATCATCTATAACAGACCTTTTATATGATGGTAGTGCTTTGCTACTAAAAAGTTTCCAAGTCCTCTCTTCATCTAACTTTTTCAAAGGATGAACATGTGTTGGCATCTGAACATGATTTGCAACATCTTCTTTCAGTGTAGTTAACAATACTCTACTACCATTAGTTACATCTGGAAAGGCTTTAACTGTTGTGTTCAACTGCTCCCATGTGTCAGTTTCCCACACATCATCGAGAACTAGCTACCAGGTACCGTTTATGCAGGAGGAAGTCATGGATCTTCTTTCCCACCTGGCACTCATCCATTTTGTCAATTTCTCTACAGCCATCTTTGTCCTCTATTATTTGTTTCATAATATCCTTTAGTAACTCTATGTCCTTGAATGTTTGAGATACAGTCGCCCAAGCAACTGTATGGAAGTGCTCTTTAACTCTGGATGAAGTGTATACTTTTCTTGTGAGTGTAGTTTTCCCTGCTCCACCCTCCACCCATGGCAAGGATAGACACAGCTCTAAGCATTTTCTCATTGCCAACTAATTTTTCCACTATTTCTCGTCCTCATCCTGGAAATCAACCATGACAACATCATCTTCAGAATTGTGTTGTATATGACTGAAATCCTCTAGAAACTCATCCTCAGCTACAACGGTATCATCCAAATCAATTTTCAAATTCACGGCACTTGTAAAAATATCAGTGAGCTTCTTTCTTACTCACTGAATTTCCGCACCAATATTATGAAGTGCGACCAAGTCACTCGGCAAACGAGCATACCTTGAGATGGCACCCATGAAACCCCTCTTGAGCCTGTTTATCTTCTCCATGTAATCTGCAGCTTCCATGACATTTTGAGCCTCATACGCCACATCTCTGATCTCGCTCACCAAGACAACAACTCTTGCATTTCCTGACCTCGATTTGTTGTCAGCGTCTTTGAGGTAGGCCTGCAGCCGCTTCAGGTCATCTCTTAAGAGCCCCACTTCAAGGGTGACTGCACACAAGAATGTGGTCTCTTTGAGGTAGGTCTTACAGAGAATACTACTATGATACTTCGTTCTCGAGGTCTACAAGTGGAGGTTTCTCTAAGTGCAAATGGGTGCATCTTTCTATGAGCCGAGCTGCATGTGTGACTACGAACTCTTTAGCACCGAGAGCTATGGTGAGTCGGGTATGTGGTAGTGCACCATGATCTCATGATTAGGTTTGTCAAGATACATGTAGATCCTTTCCCCAGCTTCAAAAGCGTACTCTTCGGCAAGTTTTCTCCAATGAGGGCAACCAAAAAAGGTTCAGTCTGCTTCGTTTGTGACAAGAACAATGAAGACCCGGCCCTTTATTAACATGATCAGGTTGGCCATAGTTGTGGTCTCCTCACCGATACCAATGTGGAGCTTCTCCAGGACTTCACGCCTTGCCATGAAGGGGTGTACTGAGCAAAATTAACAGAAAACAATAATTAGACATTTCTTAGGCGCAACTATGAACAACTCAGCCACAACATTGTGACATCACCAGATTAAACAAAGATTAGTTACCGTAGTTGAACACATACACTAGTGGCACGTATTTACCATAATGTTGAGGAATTTGTTTGTGGATAATGTAATTTTCAATGTCAGTACAAAATCCGACCAGATGATTTTTCTCCTTGTAAGTTGTTAATTCGGAGCCATCGGTGTAGTGGGTTTTGTCTACCATCTCCCGCACATTCTTTGAACAATAAAAATAAGCTGTCAATGGAAATAAGCTATCAACTATTTTGAAATAAACAATATAAATTAGCTAATAACTATGTTTGAGAAACTCACATAGCGGTAGAACTGGAGGCGTATCAACAAGGACCCAAATGTTCATATTGTCTTGGTTGATGTCAGGATTACCAAGATCCATGGTGATAAGCATACCCTCATCAAAACCATACATCTTGCAAAATGCTTCCCAATTTTTGCAACCAAAATGGGTTACGCTCTCAGAATTATATAGATTTACTTCAAAGTCCACATCGTGATGAGTCCTTAGGTGAATTTTCTTTGTTTCAGAAATTTCATGGTCTTCAAAATCCATCCTCTCCAAGACATAGCGTCTTGCATGGCATGGGATAAGCTATACTCGAATTGTAAAATATGAAAATTACACGTTGAAATAGTTGAAGTAATGCTTAATTATGAAAATAACACTTGTCGTCGTTGTGTACCGTTTCGACTTCGAAGGTCTCCTCGAGCTTAATGCTGAAGCGCCGATCATCATCCAGGTGAGGCATGTCGCACAGACCTCGATTGTCGTGGCACCAGTCGCACTCCGCCAGGAGACTTTCGTCATCCGATGATGATGACGACATATCCTGGGACAGCTCCCAGAATTGCTTGCCGCCCGAACCACCGGCCTCATCGTTGTGGGCCATGTTTCGCTCTAAATAGGAAAAAAGTTTGGTCAAAAAGTTGGTTATTGTCAAGGAACAAGATCATGGTCTCATCATTTAGGGTTTGTCGACACCGAGGCACCCTAAAAGCCTAAGCTTTCATCATTTAGGGTTTCGACGCCGAGGCACCCTAAAAGCCTAAGTGTACATCATTTAGGTTATCATCGACACCGAGGCATCCGGGGCAGCCAAGTTAAGTTTTCATCATTTAGGGTTTATCGATGCCAAGGCACCCTAGGTTGGGCCTAATCACTTGGCACTAATCACTTGGCTCTATTGCCACCTATGGTTTAATGCAGCAAGAATGGCGGGGCAGTTGATCCTACTTAACTAAGTACTAAGATACCCCGGCCCATGCATTAGTCGCAAGTACCCCATATGTCCTATTTTTAGCAAAGTCATGCTAAAATTCACGGAAAATTTCAGCATGACCTTTGCTGAAAATAGGACATATGGAGTACCCGAATTTGCCGGAACGGAAGTTAATTGACATTCCGGCAAACTCAAGGGCCTCTCGGGGTACCTGCAAAATCATCACGACACGACGGTCGGAGACAAAAGCCAGCAAACTAGCACCACAATGTGCCTCTACTTTCATATGGATGAAAAGGCCACAGACCATATGGTCCTCTGCTTTCATATGGACAAAAATCAGCTCAACTTATGTGAGCTTCCATTCCAGATCTAATAGGTCACCCAACAAAAAATCATCAATAGTTTTAGCTGAAAAAAAATCATGGATTGTTGTTAACTGAAAATTAGTGAAAGAAACTGTTGCTGATCATGGATTACTGTTAATTAAAAACAGAGGCGGTAATCCAATACTCCAATAGTGCATCTACTGGAAACAAAATTCAGTAAATTTCCAGCGATTACTCCTAATGCAAACAAGATTCACCTAGCAAGGTTTATTTTGGCACTCAACTGCAGAATACACAAATCTCTACAGCAAGCTACTCCAAGCAGTACTACACCAACTAATGGCCATCTATCCATCAACAGTTTGGAGTATTTGATTACTACACCAAGTCAAATTTAAACAACTGGAGTAGTTCAAGATGCTGAATCTTGGTTTTAACCAAACAGTATTTATACTCCCCTTTCATTTAAATACACAGCAAAAGATTCATTTAAATACACAATACTGACAAAATTCATCTAATTCTACTGGAGTAAAAAGGTTTCATTTAACTTAAAAGATTCAGAGAAGAGCAAGCAGGAGCACACTACTGCACAACTTAACTGAATTTTTTACTCCAATAATAATGGTACACTTGCTACTCTAGTACTGTACTTCATGTGGAAAAGTAACAGTAGCTACTGATGCTACTCCAAAACGCATGCACTCCACTGCAAGCACATAATCTTTTATTCAAGTAATAGTGTATGATAAATTTGATTATTCAGACTTAAGTTGCTTCAAGTGATGTCACTAGTTTCAGTTAACTAGAGTACTACAGCAAATGGAGTACCTAATCTGATCCAGTTAAAGTCTCCAGATGGAGTACCAAATGGAGTACTACAGCTGCTGCACTTGCTACACCAAAACAGCTACTGATCAAGTACCAGAGTACTCCAGTTGATCAAGCAGCAGTAGAAAGACTGTAAGTGTTTAAATTCAGTTGATCAAGCAGACTCGTCAAAGTACTACTGCAAGTGTTTAAATTCAGTCAAGTATACTACTGCAGGTGTTTAACAAATTAAAGTGCACTGGGTCATGGCCAATTTTGGAGGCGACAAGGAGGAGGAAGGGTGGAGAGGGAGGAAGGAGGAAGGAGGAGAGGTACCTGGGCGGGCGCGGCCGGTCGCCGGAGGGGTCGGTGTCGGGGTCGGCGGCGGCGGCGTCGAAGGGATGCCTCGGTTGGTCGTGGGGAGGCCGGCGGCCACGACGAGGTCGCGAAGGCGTCGGCGATGGAGGAGCTGCGGTGGTGGGGGCCGTGGGGGCGCGGGGGCGCCGGCAGCGGTGGCGGCGGCTAGGAACCCTAGCTGTCGCGCTCGGGAGGGAGGTTGTCGTAGGCGGGGCCGCGGGGGGAGGGGGACGGCGAGGGCGCGGGCGCGGCGGAGGGGGGACGGTGAGGAGGTGGTCGGGTGCGGCGGGGGAAGCGAGCACGGCCGGGGACAGCGAGCACGGCCGGGGAAGTGGTGGGCGGTGGTGGTCAGGCGCGGGTGAGACGAGGCAGGGGAGGGATTACTAATGGCGCACCAACTCTAAATGCGCGATTAGTAATCCAGGTTACTAATGGCGCACCTTCTGGTGGTGCGCACTGTCCCATAGTGCGCCATTACTAGTTTAAACTAGTAATGGCGCACGGTGGAACAATGCGCCATTAGTAGTTTTGCAAAAAAAGGAATAAAAAATATAATAAAAAACAACATTAGTGGCGCACTGTGTCTGGATGCGCCATTAGTATGTTTGGACAGGCGCACTAGTTCAAAAAAAAATTTGATACTAATGGCGCACCCTGGGCCAGGTGTGCCATTAGTAGTTTCAACTCTAATGGCGTATCAGAAGGTGGTGCGCCATTAGTATATACTAATGGCGCACCGCTTGTCTGGTGCGCCATTAGTGTCAATCCCATCTATAGCCCTTTTTCTAGTAGTGCCTCCTTCCTTTCCCCCTCGTAGTAGGAGTAGGAAAGGGGAGTCCTACTCCTACTAGGAGGAGGACTCCTGGCGCGCCCTGCAAGGGCTGGCCGACCTCCCCCTTGCTCCTTTATATACGGGGGCAGGGGGCACCCTAGGACACACAAGTTGATTGTTCCAAGCCGTGTGCGATGCCCCCTCCATCATAATCCACCTCGATCATATCGTAGCGGTGCATAGGCGAAGCCCTGCGTCGGTAACAACATCATCACCGTCATCACGCCGTCGTGCTAACGGAACTCTCCTGTGAAGCTCTGCTGGGTCGGAGTTCGTGGGACGTCATCGAGCTGAACGTGTGCTGAACTCGGAGGTGCCGTACGTTCGGTACTTGGATCGGTCGGATCGTGAAGACGTACGACTAAATCAACCGCGTTCTCGTAACGCTTCCGCTTACGGTCTACGAGGGTACGTAGACGATACTCTCCTCTCTCGTTGCTATGCATCACCATAGTCTTGCGTGTGCGCAGGAATTTTTTTGGAATTACTACGTTCCCCAACACTGGATCCCGTGCATGTGCCAGGCCGATGTGCTCCGAAGAAAAGGCTACAGGCAAAGATGAAGAAGACAAGATCACAATGTAGATGTAGCTATTGTCATGAAGCAGATGGTCACAAGCGAGAAGCGACGTATGTGCACCAAATTGATAGAGGTACCTAATATGTCGTAATTTAATGTTTGCATGTTTCCAAATATATTCCATGGCATTAATTATATCCTTCTGTGTAGGATCGCAAAGCAAAACTATGATAGCTACAACATTGTGCTAAGAGAATGACAACAAGTATGTCAACGATCAACCTGATGTTGGCGTGTGCATTGTTGTCTATGTCTAGTACCGTGTGACCTTCTCTCTAAAATATACTCCATTCTGTCAGTTAGTCAGTGACTTCCTCATAATGTATGACTCAACTATTTGGTGGTTGTAACAGCATGAGTTTGGGATTTTTTTGGAATTCTATATGTGAGTTTATGAAGTGCAACCTCAAGAATCATAGTTTCTTTGTGGCCAGCGTGTAGCTTGTTCATTTTGCACGAGAAAATTTGGAAATAGATTTACTGGAGGAATTATATTTCGCTCCCGACTTAATATTACCGATAAATTCGAAAAAATACATCAGTCAACAATGCTCTCCAATTGAAGAAAATACATTTACGCCAGTTTTTGTAAAAAAAGGTGATTTTTTTCCACCATCTCCAAATCACCCCAAATTTATTCTGAATGCTCAAATCGATGTGCCAAACATGGCTATGAAATAAATATGGAAAAAATGTATCTTACAATGCCCTGTTAAGATGTAAACCGATGTTGTGATCAGTCAGTCTACAGGCCAAACATGGCTATTCTTCTCTGCGTGTCTTTGGTTGTGCATGTTAGCCCAATTTGCGTCCATACAATAAACGCAAACTCATGTTTCGTTCAACACAATGTGTGTTCCTTGGGTATAGTGCTCAGCATAAAGGTGTAAAATGCCTTGACGTCTCCACTGGACGTGTCTACATATCTCGTGATGTCGTATTCGATGAGACAAAATTTCCCTTTGCTGAGCTCCATCCCAACGCCGATGCTATGCAGCGAGTGGGCTGTGTCGGGTGGGAGGGCAGTTTGGGAAACTTAAAAAAAAATCGTAATGTGACGAGATTTGTACGTGGAATCGTTTAACGACCTACATTTCGGTACAAAGGGAGTATATGTGTACTATAATGATTGAGGGTACGTGCTATCTAGGGCGCCGGTGATGATTTCTTCTGGTTTGCATATGCAAATGCCAGGAAGCTAGTTCTTCATACACATTTCAATTGGTACACAGAAGACACGGGGAGAGGTGTCATAATGTATATGGCATGTCATGTCAGCATTTGCTTTGGTAGAACGAATAGTTTGCGTGGAGCGTGGTTTCAAAAAAAAAAAATCTTTGCGAAAGGTTATCAGAGTAGCTTAAATCCATCAGGCTCAAGCAAGCATAAACAGCAGTAATGATCTTCTGGTCGGCAGAAGGAAACGAAATGGAGCTACCTCTTCTTACATATTTCAAATGCTTCCCACGTACAGTATGTGCAACCAAATCTCAAATCTGCATGGTTTCTCAGGTAACTAGAAACTAGACCAAGGTGGAATGGAAAGCAAAATCATCAAAGTAAACCTATGTATTGAGTGGGACCACGACTAGTGGGCCAAATAGCACAGTCCGTGAACGTGCAAGCCAGAATTCAAATCATCATATCATAAATAATAAAAACTTAATCAACCTATATTATCATTTAGGTTCAGACAACACTTTGTAGCACATCAACCGGTTCATCCGGCTGTCCAGATATTAATTGGCTGTTGTAGAACATGTCCCAAGTGCTGAAAATCACTACATGGTTCAGTTAATCATTGCTGCATTTAGATGAAGATGTCGGTTTGCAATCATCAGGCAAGCATTGCATGAGCATATAAAAGAGATGAATCAGTGTAGTATTCTGGGGAGCAGCTGCTATCTTCTGTTGGTTTGCATAAGCAACTGCCATGGAGCTAGCTCTTCACAGTATTTCACTTCCTTCTTGCAAATATCTTGCACTTAATGGTGTACAAATTAGTTAATTAGACAAAGGTCGTATGAGTATAGAAACTCTATGTTGAGTAACCGACATTACAAACAGAGTATCTTTTTTTTCGCGAATATGCAAAGCTTGCGTATCATTCATTGATAGGTCGAAAAGAGAATACAAGTAGGGGCGCTAGGGTGCTACGTGCACAATGATGGCGTAGTCGCTAGCGCGAGCATGATAGAGTGTGGGTATGCTCAGCCCCAACAGAGTATCATAAACCACCGTACAAACAAATCATTCGACATGAGCATACAACATACTCCCTCCATCCCAAATTAGTTGTCTTAGATTTGTCTAGATACGGATGTATCTGGACACGTTTAGATACATCCCTTTTTAGACAAATCTGAGTCAACTAATTCGGAACGGAGGGAGTACATATTATCCTCTCAAAGCCTGGTTTAGACAGACACACATTAGAGAAGAGTTGATAATAGTGAGTGTTCTGCTCAAGATGGGGCCAAGAAAGAAATAGATGAACTTGTAAGGCAGGGCAATACAGAAATCAGAAATAGAGGTCAACATCGTAGGCAGCAAGGTTAGTTTAGATCCGGATCTCCATCCTTAGTCACCTGCAAAAACACGCAAGAGAATATCATTCCAGACAATACAATGCAGCTGGGAAAGATAGAGAACAAAACCGCAAGCAAGTTAAACAAAACAAAAATTACAAACATCTCGATCCCTCGTTGCAACGAACGCGGGTAGCACAGCAAAATCAAATAAAATAAACTTAACGAGAACAAGAGGGTGAGGGAGGTTACCTTGCATCCTTTCTGCTGCAACTCCTTCAATGTGCTGTCATGTCCAACAGAAATAAAGGGCATAAATTCTAGTTCCAGGTAATTGAGGGACTGAAGGTGCAACAATCCCTCAGGAAGTTTTCTCATCATAAAGAACCTCTTGAGTATCAGGTGGGAGAGCTTTGGCATGGCCCCGGCCTCTATCTTCCACTCCTCTGTTCGAAAATCAATAAGCTGTAAGTTCTGCATACGAGGAAACCCACCGGCAGAGCATGACATGGTTCGGCCAATGTACCCACTCAACTTCAGCACCACAAGACATGGGAGCTTCTCCAATATCGGCATTGGGTCTTGTTTCATGGCACCAGCAGTTAAACTGAAACTTCGCAGGCCTTGTGGGAAGTAATGACTCTCAGGCCATCTATCAAGCTCAGAAAAACCATCGAGTACAACATCAACCAAGCGAGGCTTGTCTGCAAGTATATTCATCATTTCCTCAGGAATAGGTCGGTTTGTTCCTAACATCATGGTTGTTAGTTGAGTCATTTGGCCCAAAAACCTCAACATGTCAAGATTGTAGTACAAATGGCGACTATGTGGAAAATCTAACCACAAAGTCTGCAACTCTTTTTGTTCCACACCCCATGGTGGAGAAATATAATTATCAAGGTAAACATGCCTTAGAGAAGGGATACCCCAGACAGAGCTTGGTACTAGTCCAATATCAGTGCCCCTTGTATCAATAGTTTGCAAGTAAAGGAGTTGTCCAATTGATGAAGGCAGGGTCGTCACATGTCCACACTTTCTCAGCATGAGGCATCTTAGGTGAATACACTCACCAATTGCCTTAGAGAAATTCTGTAGGCTTGAGTTCTCAATGTGAAGAACTCGAAGAAACCTGAGTTTAGGGAGGGATATTGATTGAAGTCGAAAGCCAGTTAGGGCTCTGAGATTAGGTCTTGCCTGTAAATTCTGACCACTGAAGCCTTGATAAGAAGAATGATATGATACCATGATATCAGTTAATGGTGCCCCAAATTGGCCTGCAAAATTTTCGGTTGCCATTTGTCAGCAAGATGCCACATTATCATGACATATTAAAGAGAGATTTCTTCACGTGCCAATAATATGTAGACTACGCTATTCCATTACAGGGGCACCGTAAAGAGTTAAGAGTGTAAATACAATTATTTTGCCCCTAAATGCAAAAATTTGTATGTTATCTTTGTGATATGTAGGCATATTGTTTCTTCTGTTTGGACATAAAAAGAGAGAGATATAATAAACATTCAAGGACAGTGAAACACTGATTTCTAGTGTGTAAAAATTGATAACATCCTTGCAGACAAATTCTGACCACTGCTAATGGAGCTTCTCTAATTGAAACTTTATGAATCTGAATAGAGAAAACTAAAACAGAAGGATGAAAGGCAGCATGACCTGAAGTTTTATCGATGACATCAAGAAATCTGTCCTGTCTTGCCTCTTCTAAGGACCAATCACGTAAAATATCATGAACCCTTATTTTCTCAATCCATCGATGTGCCATGCTTCTGCTGGTAACCTGCACCAAGCTCCTTTGAGCTAGCTCAGCTACATACTTGCGTGATGTTTCTTCTAGTGTATGCCTTGGTATATGTGGAATGAAGCCTTCTACTATCCATAGTTCAATAAGAACAGAAACATCTATTATATAATCCTCCGGAAAGGTAGCAAGATAGAGGAAACAAGATCTTAAATAATGACTTGGTAGGTCCTTAACTGCGAGCTAGTATGCTTCGCATCATATCTATGTTTTTGGTTGATGGCCAACCTAACAATATATCGGACCATGATTGTGTATCCAGATTTTTCGATAGATAACCCCCCAAAACCGAAAGCACAAGTGGTAATCCATCACACTTTCTTGAAAGCATTCTCCCTAGTTCTTCAAATTCACCCACATCACCTATTACAGACCTTTTGTGTGTTGGTAAAGCTTAGCTACTAAAAAGTTGCCAACTTTTATCTTCATCTAATTTCTTCAAAGGATGAACATAGGTTGGCATCTGAACATGGTTTGCAACATCTTCTTTTCGTGTGGTTAACAGTACTCTACTACCATTAGTTGCATCTGGAAAGACTGTAATCATTCCGTTTAATTGCTCCCATGTATCTGTTTCCCAAACATCATCAAGAACTACTAAGTACCTTTTTTGTGATAGAAATTCATTGATCTTCTTTCCCACTTCATACTCCTTCATTTGGTCAACTGACTCGTCCTTGTGCCCTATGATTTGTTTCATAATATCTTTTAGCAAATCAACACCCTTGAACTTTTGAGATACAGTCACCCAAGCAACCGTGCCAAAGTGTTTTTTGACTCTAGATGATGCGTAGACTTTTCTAGCAAGTGTTGTTTTTCCAGCGCCACCCATGGCAAGTATAGACACAACACTAAGCCCAGAATCATTGTCAACTAACTTGTCCACTATTTCCTTGTGTTCATCCTCAAAACCAACCATGACAACATCATCTTCAGAGTTTAGATGTATAGGACCATCATCTTGTGGAGATTCATCCTCAACAGGAACATTATTATCCAAATTAATATTCAGTCTTTCCGCACTTGCAAAAATATCAGTGAGCTTCCTTCTTACATGTTGAATGTCAACACCGATTTTACGAAGGGTGGCCAAGTCACTCGGTAGGCGAGCGTACCTGGAAATAGCACCCATGAATCCCTTCTTGAGCCTGTTTCTCTTCTCCATGTAATCTGCAGCTTCAATGACATTTTGAGCTTCATAAGCTGCCGTCCTAATCTGGCTCAGCAAGACAGCAACTGTTTCAATTCCTGACCTTCTTTTGCTGTCGGCGTCTCTGAGGTAGGCCTGCAACCTCATGAGCTCATCTTTCAACAAGGACACTTCAAGGGTGACTGCACACAAGAAAGTAGTCTCCTGTACTGCAAGGTTGCCCACGCTCCCGAGCACGGTGCTCACGGCCGACTGCGCCATTGCTCCCCCTCACAGATCTGGAATGGTTTGGTGGTCAGACTCAGATCAGCAAGGAAGAATGTCTTATCACACACAATGCTTGATCGCCTTGCATTAGCTTGGTCAGACTCCGGCTGCGGGAAACCATGGCCGACTGTGAGTACGTACTGTACCGAGGAGGAGAAGACGAGAAAAGGCGGAAGAGAGAGAGACAGATCTGAGGGACTCACCGGTGGGATTGTGCAGACCGGGGTCGACGGGACGGGAGCAGCGCAACGTTCCACGGCGGCTCAACCCCAACGCGGCCGGGGGTGCTTCCTCGGCCCAGGTCCCTCGACGGCGCTTCTCAGACGCGCGCATCGATCGAGGTCTCCGTGCACGCCTTGGACGGTGGCGACGTGAGGTGTTAGGGCATCTCCAGCCGTTCGGCCCCCCAGGGCGCCTAAATAGAGCGGCCTGGGGCGTGCCGGCGCTAGTTCGGCCCCTGGGACGACCTAGCTCCCAGTCACGTCCCCACGCGCCGGCCCCAGGATACGGGAAATTTAAACTTGGTCGTTCCCGCTCTTAAAAGACGCCGCAAATCCGGCGATCGGACGTAGTCTGGCGTTACAAAAAACAGAGCGCCGCCGCCGCAAGTTCGCGTGCGCAATGATTCACTCGGCGGGGTCGGCTCCAGGCGTTGGCGGAGTCGGCGTGCACGGGCTGAGCGGTGTCGGAGCTGCTTCGGTGCTGGGCTGTGTCGGCGCGGCTTCGGCACTGCTGGGCGGCGATGTAGAGGCGTCACTCGGGCTTGGCGTCCGTGTGGTCGTGGGCGTCGTCGGTGTCGTCGGCGTTGCCGTCGGCAGCTCGCTCAGGATGAGGCCGCGCTGCACCAGGTACCACGCCTTGAGCTTCTCGTCGTTGCTCTGGAGCATGTCCGCCCCGCCCATCAGAAAAGCCATGTCGGTGTTCCTCTTCTTCGCGGCGACGTTCGTCCGGAGCAGGTCGAGCTTGATGACGTTGTTCTTCATCAACGACGACCACCGCGCCTTGGTCTTCTCTTCGCGTAGGACGGCCCGGGCCTGGGCGTCGACGAGGCAATGCTCGATGGACTCCTGCACTCGCGTGGTTGCCGCTTCGGCGTTTTTCCCCTTCTTTGCCAATTTGTGGTCGTCCGGCCGCCCCTCTGACGCGCCCGGAGTCGTCGCGTCCGGCTTGTATGTCTCCTTGGCCTTGTCGAGGGCACGTCGGACTTCCGCCCACTTCTCGCACTTGTCAATGCGCTTGTAGACGTGGAGGTGCTTGAAGTCGGCGTCTTGGTTGTCGCCCCGATACATGGCGAACATACGCAGCAGCTGCGCGGAGGGACGAACAGTTGACGGGCGGCGGGTGTAGACGACGAAGATATGCGGGCGAACGACGTGCGTACCTGATCCTCAACGCTGGCGCCGCTCTCCGGGCGAGCCGCGACCTTCTCGACGATTCCATGCCATTTGTTGCACGCCAACTGGATACGCCCCCAATGGTTCGCCATCGCCTTGGAGCCGCGCTGCATGTAGACGCCTTTGAAGTAGGGGTCGACGAGCTTCCGCTCGTCAAACTCGGCCTTGATGCGGTCCCAGTACGTCTCCAAGCTCTGGTTCGCGCCGGTGGTCGGGTCGAGGCAGACGACTTTCCATGCTTCGGCGAGGCATTCCTCCTCCTTGGACGTCCACTTGATGTGCGGTTCGCCTGACCTGGCCGCCCGCTTCTTCTTCTTCTGGCGCCCCTTCGTCGGAACAGGAGCCGGCTCCTCCTCCTCCTCCTCCTCGTCCTCCTCCTCCTCCTCGGGTTCCTGCGCGTCCTCGCCGTAGACGTAGCCGAGCTCGACCTCCATGTCGCCGCTGAGATCCACTACCTCGTCCTGGGTGGCGAACCCGGGAGACGCGGCGGCCGCGGTCGATCCTGTCACGATGATGTCATCCATGTCGGCTCCCGTGTCGTCGGCGTCGCCGAGATGCGAGAAGGGCAGCGGTCCACGGTAGAGATGGGGCGTCGGTGTGGACGCGTAGGCGGCGGGCGGCGAGTAGTTGTATGGAGGGTACTGCACGCCGACGAAGGCGGGCGAGGGCGTGCGCGTAGCGGGGTGACCATGAGGGAAGGTCACGTTTGGGTTGAACCCACCGTGCGCGTCGCCGTCGGCGTAGCCGGGCGACGATGAACCCCATGGAGATCCGACGCCTTGCTATCCCCAGGGCGCGTACTGGGCGTGGCTGACGACGGGTGGATTCATCCCCGCCTAGTCGACCGATGAGGAAGACGCCGCCGTGCGCGCCGCGTTGTCGCGGGCCTTCTTGGCTATGGCCCTGTTCCGCCGGTCGGCGGTGACTGCTTCGCGCCGCTGAACTTCCACCCTCCACTCGGCGTTCGACAGGCCCGGTGGCTTCGATGGCGGCGCCCTCGGCTTCCTCTGCTTCGGCTGGGCCACGGTGCCAGTAGCGGTTGCCGCCGCACGCGGCATGGCGTACTTCTTCGGCGGCATGGCGGCGACTGGGAGGCGAGCGGGAGGGGGTTTGGCGGGAGAAAGGCAGAGAATGGCGGGAGAAAGGCGAGCGAGCGGGAGAGATGCGAGGGAAAAGCGTCAAGAAACAGTGGGAAAAGGCCCTCGGGTCGCCTCCAGGGCGGGCCCACGCGCCTTTTTCGCTTGTGCTGGCTCCCAAGCGCCCCCAAGGGCGCCGGGTTCGGCCTGAGTCCGCCGGCACCAGTTTTGGCCCGAGCCAGCGAAAAACGAGTTTCTGGAGACGTGACTGGGGTCTTTTTTTGGCGCGGGCGCGACAAAATCGCCTGGGGAGGGTCTGTTGGGGGCGCGGCTGGAGATGCCCTTAGCGGTGTGGTGGCGTCATCCTCCCTTTGGACGGGGCGGATGTGGTTTAGGGCAAGCGGCGGTGACGGCGGGCTCAACCGGCGACGGTGGCGCTGTGCGGGAGGCGGCTCAGGGCTCAGGCGAGAGAGAGAGAGAAGGGTGTGGCGTGGGAGTGAACGAGTGAGAAAGGAGAGTGCTGCTGCTCACATGCATTGACCCACTCTCTGGCCAAGTCTCCGCGTCTCCTGCACAGCATTCACCCACCTCAATTCAGTGCGATTATTGCTGTACCAACGGTCCTCTGACTTGCCCGGTCCCACCGCATCTAGTGCACTCCCGTGGCCGTGGGTATACTGTATTCTCCGTGTGGCTCATCTCCATGGAAGAGGCTGCCGTGAATTTACTGCCCCTGCACATGGACCTGGTGCAAACAGTGGAGCGCACCGGGTGGGTCGGTACGTCACAGGCTCAGCCAAAGTGCCTTGGATTCTTTCCAACCTGAGGAGGCTCTTGTATTTTTTTTTCATTTTATTAACTCTCTACTCGTAGTTGTTTAACTTCTATCCCCCCTTATTTTTTGCAGTTATTTGGTTCAAGGATAAATAAATTCAAGTCCAAACATTTTCCTCTCTTCAACCTGTTAGGAGATCTCTATGATGGTTAGTTCAGCGGCATCCATACATCTAAATTAGCTATGAAGTTATAGTTACTTGGTTGATAGTTTCATTCTTTTTCTAGTGCACATTGTCAAGGGTCATTATAACTTCACATCCACTGCTGAGCCGTCACAAATTGCTGGTGTTGCACATACTGAAACTGAGACAGAGGAAGTCAATCGAAGATTTTCTCATCTTATTGCTAAATAGAGGTGATCTTTCTTCTATATATTCTATTTCTCATGTCTTATTCAGAAAGTAGCAGTGGTGCATACTTGGCAATGGCTGTAGTGCAGTATTAAGAGTGAGGAAGTAGCTGTAGTAACAACTGGGTCGTTTGTTGTTACTTATTTTAGAATTCATTGATGCTTTACTTTTTCATGTAATCCAGTCGTTAGTGTGCCTTCAGGTTTTGCAAAATTTGAATGGCATGATCAAAATAGGAGTAGTGCATGTGAGCTGCTAGTTGATTCTTATTCCCCGATCTTATTGTCAATGAATCATCCTAGCTTAGCTGCTGCTAATTAATATGGTCAATACATGGTACTGGTAGTGGAGCTGAGAATTATCAATCTATAAACACTAGTACATGGTAGTGGTATTTCTTATCTCTCGGTTTAAGTTATACTTTTGGCATAAAAAGTTGCACGAGATCGCCTATCACCTGGGTATGGAGTGCATAGAACTTTCTTGTTTCTCTCTACAGTTTGTACATGTATTACATGAACTGTTACGAGTATCCAATACTAATAAAGCTAGTTGTACATCTATATATTTTTGCTTCATTGGAAGTAGTTATGGGATCTAATGGAATGGATAGTTATGTTTGCTTCTTTGCATATATATATATATATGCTTCATTGGAAGTACATTTCTTTATACTCTTCTTATTTCAGAAGTCAGCCTCCAGCCATGGCTGATCTGCCGAAGCCGCTTGTGCGACCCAAGAGGAAGCAAGTTTAGTGGACTACCTGGTGCGATTCTGAGGGATCGAGACGATGATTTTGAGTGTTGCCAATTCCTCAAAATGATCAAAAAATTATGAACTTCTGGCATGAACTGCTATGATGAATCGTTATAAATTGTTGTCACGATTCTGTTTCTTTAGCCCAGATGATACATTCTTGTTTTATTTGATTCAAAGTCTTGCAAAATCATCATTATTTTGCTGTGATAACCTGCCAAACAACATTTTTTATTTTGTTGTGTTGTTGTGATGAACCTGCCAAAAAATTGGTTTGTTGTTGTTGTTGTTGGTGTGATAAAAATCACTTTTTTATTCTGCTTGCACTCAAAGGCTAGGGATATTTTTTTAGGGGAAAGGCTGGGTATATTACCCACCTACCAAACAACAGTTTTATGTGAAAGGGATTATTGGGGTTGGGGATGGGAGGGAATGTAGGGGATTGGTGAAGGGGAGGGATTGACCAAATCCCCAAAAATCCCCAGCCCCTTTGGGGCTTGAAAACCTCCTGTGCCAAACAAGGCCTAAGGGATTACCTAGTCGATGTTGTTGTCTCTAGCGGCTCCATCGCGGTCGGCCCCCCCCCCCCCCCCCCCAAACTGGATCAAATCGACCAAAAACACCAAAACAGGGGGAAACAAAGGCGATGTGGGGGTTGAGATCTAGCTCGACACGGAGGGGAACGGGACAGGGTTCCAGATTCACTCACCAGAGCTGCCGCCGCCGCCGCCGAGAACGAAAGCTCCTCCGCGCTGCTATCGCCGAGAACAAAAATCTCCAGTGCCAGCGCCGGCTCACCGTCGAGAACGAAGAGGAGGGGGTGGGAGCAACGGCTTCAGACAGGGGTACACGTTCAGACAGGCACGGGGACACGTTTCACTTGATGCACTGCCACGTGGGGCCCGTAACTAGATGCACTGCCAAGTGGGACCCACATGTCTTAAACATAACCTCACTCCCGTTGACGACCAGTTTAATCGCCCGAGTGGGAATTGGCTATTTGTGCTTATGAGACGTAGTACTATAGATATTTTCGTCAACTACGTCGCACTCCTTCCATTGCACCTCAAAAATGTCGCACATGAGCTATTAACCCCCTCCCCTCTATCTCTATGTTTTCTATGGGTTTTGTTGAAAAACTCCTCGATTGTCATTTCTTTTATTGACTTACCAAATAAATTATGTTTTATTTGACAAGTCAATAAGTACTTACCTAGGTAGGCAAATCATGGGCAGAATTTAATAAACATTTATTTACACATTCACAATAATATGGGAAGGTAAATCACATGCTAACATATTACAATATGTACCCCGTTGTGATGCACGGGCAATTATCTAGTCTATAAAAATAATGTGGGTCATTTTTTCTTATACGTACAACATGTAGAAGCACTTGATTATACTAGGCAATGTGTACTAGAAATTGTAGTATCATAGTTTGAAATTTAGCGGAGCCAGTTATCGATGGTTACACACGTTGAATATGACAAAAGGAATAATTCCAGAGGATGTCGTAATTCTTTTGATAAGTAAGAGTGTCGAAACCAACGAGGAGCAGAGAAATTGATAGGCAGTTTTCAACAGGGTTTCATTGTTGATGTTGTAAAGATAGTTTTGATAGCGAGACAAATAGTAACAAGGTAATAAGTAATAAAAGTAATAGAGTCCAGCAAGTGTCCCAATCCTTGTTGATGCTAAGGATAACCCGGAGATGTATCTTATAATAGCCAAAACGCACTTGAGGACACATGGCAATCTCGACATGTTGTTTTCACCATGATTGGTTAGGTTACCGTTCAATGATTTGATAAGTGGACCAGAACTAAGGTATTGTCCTATCTTAAACAAATACCTACTTATCCTTATACCCTTCGTACAAGCATCCACAACTACAAGAGTAATAATTAAGATAAACCTAATCATAGCATTAAAAGTTGGATCCAAAACCTAAATATATTAGATATATGGTAAACATTTACAATATGTGTGAAAAAGCTAGGGAAAAAATAAGTTAAAAAATATGATTCAGTGCACGCTAGCCACCATTATTATTTTGACTAAGTCTCTAAAATAGCGGCCCCGTGTATATGAACTATAAGCCACAAATGTGAATTTTCTTTCCGGAAAAAGTAAAAAATATTAAACAGAAAAATTTCTACTTTCTGAACAAATTTATAAAAAGTCGAACGCCTTGTGAAACCCAAGCATTTTTTTTAAAAGGAACAGATTTCAAAGGGAGAATATTTTATAATTGAAAAACAATTTTTTTGAAAATGTGAACATTTTTTGACAAAACAAGAACAAAAATTAACAAAGCAATTTTTTTGAAATCAATTAATAATTTATCAAAATGCGAACATTTTTTTAAATACCCTAAAACGTTTCAGAATTCATGAAAACATGACTTTTTTTATTCGTAAACATATTTCGAAAGTGAAATTCCCGAACTTTTTCGAATTTGAGAACAAAAATTCGAAGGCGAACATTTTTTGACATCCTTGGTACAATTTGTTATTTTGTGAACAAATTATGAAAACATGAACACTATTAGAATTTGTGAATAAATTTTGAAAGTGGGAACATCTTTTGAAACTCGCAAACATTTCTGAATCTGTGAACAAATATTAAAATGCAAACCTTTTTTGAATTTGAAATTCTACAGATTTTTCGAATTTTCGAACATTTTTTTAAAGTAAAAAAGCAAATATTAGAATTATCCTTTTTGGGAATTTCTGAATAAAATTTAAAAATTGGAACTTTTTAGAAAAAAAGGAACAAAATATTAAAAATGTGAAGAGTTTTTAAAATGACAAACAGAATTTGGAAAATGCAAACATTTTTCGCAAAAACAAGAACAAAAATTAACAAAGCAATTTATTTAAAATCAATTATAAATTTATGAAAATGCGGACATTTTTAAAGTTCCCTGAAATGTTTCTGAATTCATGAAAACGTGCCCTTTTTTATTCGTGAACATCTTTCGAAAGTAAAATTCCCGAAATTTTTTCAAATTTGTGAACAAAAATTCAAAGGGGCGAACATTTTTTAGATCCTTGAAATAATTTGTTATTTTGCGAACAAATTTTGAAACATGAACAGTATTTGAATTTGTAAAAAATTTGGAAAGTGGGAACATCTTTTGAATCTCGCAAACATTTTCTGAATCTGTGAGAAAAAATTAAAATGCAAACATTTTTTAAATTTGAAATTCTACACTTTTCTGAATTTTCGAAATTTTTTTAAATTAAAAAACAAATAATAGAATTCTACTTTTTGGGAATTTCTGAACAAAGTTTCCAAATTGGAACATTTTAGGAAAACGAATAAAATTAGAAAAATGTCAATTTTTTTAAAAAAATTCTGAAGACATGTTGAAAAAGAAAAGTAAAAATTGATTAAAAAAAGAAACAAAGAAAATAAAAAAGGAATGAAAAAAGGATAGAAAAGAAAAGGTAAACAGGAAAAAATGAAAAAGAAACAGAAAAGGACATAAAACCGGTCCAGGAACCTTCCGTTACCTTCTAGAACGTTCCTAAAACCAGAAAAAAAAACGACTGGAACCTCCTAGAACATTCACAAAACCGGCCAGTAGTGTAGCTCGTTCTTTACCGATAAGTGGGCTGGCCCATGTCGGTCGCTGATGCCTGGCTCTGTGCGAATCAACGACAATCTGCCGCAGGATGCGGCAGATAGGATTTTCCTAGTCTCGCTACGAACAAGAGAGGGCTTCCCAGCCCACCAAAGCCCGTATATACTGGACACATATCCCTTGTTGTCTCCCCGCTGCTCTCTCCTTGTCATGTCACGGAGACTCCGTGCCGCGCGCCCGCCGCCGGCGATACCCCACCCCTGCTGGCTCGCGGCCCGAGCTCTTCCATGAGGCCACCCTCCTCTTCTCTCTTAAGTTCTCCTCCTGACTGCAGATTTTAATGGGGGTGTGCAGGATTTGCTCATCAGCCTGAAGATGCTGGCCGTGAAGCGGGCGGCGACCGCCGGCCTTCCCCACCTCGCGGACGCGTTCGATGTAAGCACCTTGCGGGCTCTGGGTACTGCTACTGTTGCTCTGTTATTACTGCTCCTGTGGCCATGTCGTCATATATAGGACGCTTAGCTGTTCCTGTCATTCTGCATACTCTGAATTTTGAGTGCAGAATGGACAGGTTTCCAGCAAAATCATGAATTCATAGCATAGGACAACGTTGCCAATCGAATTAGAGCTGCGGCTTCACACAGCTCGAAATGGTCGAAGCATATGCAAACAAAAATTTGTTAGTTATTCAGTCTTTGGCTTGACTTCATAAAAAAAAATAAGTTGTAAGTCTTACCTGATCTGCATTGGTGCTTGGGAAATATGCCCTTTGTGAATACTAGCCATTTGATCAATGTCTTCCCATCACATTTATGGTGCAATCTTTTTTGTTGGAAGATTTCAAAGAACGATTAAAAGAAACCTCACTCGATGCGACCTCTCCCCTGCTGCCTGCAGTAATTGCTTCACCCAGGCCGTGCAGCTCGTCAAGATCGACTGCGGGGCAAGTCTCCGGCCAGGTAATCTAAAGATACTCTTCGCTCCCCCGCCATTATGCTATCAAATCAACAGCCGATTTGTGTAAGGGAAATCAAACAGTTAAGGCAATTTTGATGCAGAGACAGTTGATGTGAGTCAGGTCAAGTGGTTGTTCATTGACCATGAGAAAAGGAGAAAAAATAACACGTCACAAATATGGTGATAACATAATACTCTTGTAATCCACTTAATAAATCAGAAAAGAAATAAGCACGTACACAGACAGGCCACATCATCGTCAAGATGTAGAAACATTTTTACTAGGGATCGAGATTACATTGAGGTAAACAGGTACACATGTTTAACCGAGGGAGGTTCATAACGAGACTTAATAAATGCCTTGGGAAGTAGGAAATATTTTCCGTCCTTGAAAGGACGGTGTACTATCGCTGGGGACGCGTCCCTTCGACCTGCACAAAATATACAAACAAGAAAATAGCTTAGTTGAGCGTGAGTCATGAAGTTGATCCTGCACTAATTAACGTTTATTCACAGATCGAAGCAAACAAATAGTATTGATTGATTTGCTGCGGTTCAGTGTATATATACTTTGAGATAAATCAGCAAATATGCTGAGCATTAAATGAAGACAAACCGCTCTCATATTTCAAACTAATTTACATGTGTGGACAGACAAACATGAGCAGATATAGTTTGTGGCAACAAAATTGGAAGAGGAGCAAGATTGATGGAAGACAAATCAGCTAAACTTAAGTTGTGTACGACGTACCTCGCATCCTTTCCGCAGCAGCTCCTTTAGTGTGCTGTCATTCTTCAGAAATAAGGCACACCTCGGCCAATGTCACGTGATTGAGGTACGAAAGGTCTAGCAACTCCTCGCAAACCTTGACCATCTTCTCGCACTCCCAAAGTGTTAGGATTGATAGTTTAGACATTGTCCCTTCCTCCGTCCTCCACTCCTCGACGGAAAACCTGTGAAGTTCTAACTCTTGCAGCTGAGGAAACCCTTGGGCAGAGCAGGACATAATTTTGCCTTCATACCCCTGTAATTTCAGCACCACAAGACATGGAAGCTTCTCTAGGATCGGCATTGGGTCTTGTTTAATGACATCGCCGTATAGAACAAGACGCCGTACACTTTGTGGGAACTCATGAGGCAACTTATCAAGCACACCGAATTGGCCAAGAGTAATATCAACAAGGTGAGGCATGTTTGCAAATAGGTTAAACACCTCTATGGACATGGGGAACATCATCAAGAATAAGGTTGTTAGTTGATTCATCTGGCCCAGGAAAATAACCATGTCATGATAGCACCATTTAGTGCCAACATGTGAAATAGACAAAAACAAGGTCTGGAGCTCTTTGTGATGCAGTCGGACACTCTTTGCAGGCGGTGGTGGTGAAAACCTATAATCAAGGTATACATTCCTTAAACTGGGGATATCCCAGAGGGACATTGGTACTTGCGATTCCAAGTACGAGTCCCTTAGATCTAGAGTCTGCAAGTATAAAAGCTGGCCTATTGAGGAAGGTAGCACTACACCCCCACAGTTTCCCAACCTAAGATATCTTAGGTGAATGCAGCCACTGATCACTGTAGAGAAATCTTTCAATGTTGACTTTTCAATGCTAAGAACTCTCAGGAGCCTCAGTTTAGGAATGGACGCTGATTCAAGTTCAAAGCCAAGCACACTTCGGATATTAGTTGTCCCAGGTAAAATCTCATTACTTAAACTCTGGAAACTACAGCGATAGGATACCAAGTTATTTGATGATGCTGGTTCGCCAACTTGGCCTGCATTTTTGTAGAGTACTCCACATGTCAGAAAGAAGCTAGCCACATATAAGGACATGTATTAAAATAGAATATTGAACTATATAGCAAGAGAGCAGGAGATGAAGCCTGACCTGTAGTTTTGTTCTTCACATCAAGAAAACCATCTTGCCTTGCTTCTTCTGCACACCAGTCATGTAAGATATCATGAATCTTTATAATGTCGATACATCCATGTGCCCTGCTTCTTTCAATAACTTCTACCAAACTTCTCTGGGCCAACTCGGCTACGTACTTATGCGCTGTTTCTTCTAGCTTATGGTTTGGTATCTGTGGAATGAAGCCTTCTGCTATCCATAATTCTATAAGTCTGGGCACATCTATTATGTAATCCTTGGGATAAGAAGCAATATAGAGGAAACAAGACCTTAAATAATGATTTGGCAGGTCCTTGTAACTCTGAGCCACAATGTTCCGCACCATCTGCCCATTTCTGGTCGATGGCCAATCCAATAGTATATCCGACCATTCTCGTGCATTTAAATGTTTTGATAGGTAACCCCCCAATAGTGCAAGTGCAAGTGGTAACCCATCGCATTTATTTGCAAGCTTTCTGCCAAGTTTTTCAAACTCATCCAGATCATGTATGATAGACCTTTTGTATGATGGTAAGGCTTTGCTACTCAAAAGTTCCCAACTTTTTTCTTCATCAAGCTTCTTTAAAATTATGAACATGGGTTGGCATTTGAACATGATTATCAATATCTCTTCGTGTGGTTATAAGTATTCTACTACCATTGGCTGCATCTGGAAAGGCTCTAATGCTTCTGTTTAATTGCTCCCATGTATCTGTTTCCCACACATCATCAAGAACCACTAAGCATTTTGTTTGCAACAAGAAATCATTGATCTTTTGTCCCACCTCATACTCATTCAATTTATCAATTGACTCATCTGTACTCTCCATAATTTGTTTCATAATTTCCTTGAGTAAATCAATGCCTTTGTATTTTTGAGATACAGTAACCCAAGCAGTTTTGCGGAAGTGTTCTTGGACTCTATATGACATGAAGACTTTCTTAGCAAGTACTGTTTTTCCTGCCCCACCCATAGCAACTATGGAGATAGCACTAAGACTCTTCTCTGTGTCAACTAATTTCTCCACTATTTCTTCGTACTCACCCTCAAAGCCAACAAGTACAATTTCTTCATAGTTTTGATGCTTAGGATAATCTTGTTGGAACTCATCATCAACATGAACATTTTCTATTGGCATATTCCCCAAATCAACTATTTTCAGGCGGTTTGCACTTTCAACTATCTCAGAAATTTTCCTCTTGATGCGTTCGATTTCAACACCAACATTAAGAAGGGTATTCAAATCACTTGGTAGGCGAGCGTACCTTGCAATGGCACCCATGAATCCCTTCTTGAGCCTGTTTCTCTTCTGCATGTGATCCACTACTTCAATGGCATTGTCAGCCTCATACCCCACATCTCTGATCTGGCTGACCAAGACAACAATATCTTCATCTCTGTGCCTCCGCTTGGTGTCGGCATCTCTAAGGAAGCCTTGCAGCCGCTTGAGCTCATCTTTTAGGGACTCCACTTCAAGGGTGACTCCACACAGGAGTGTGGTCTCCCGATTTGCAAGTGTGTTGACATTGCTGAGCACGATGCTATAGGCCGACTCAGCCATTAGTAACTCCTCCTTGTTGTCTCCGGCTCTCAGATCGATCAGAGATAAGTGGTTAGAAGAATGCAGATGTGTGTGGCTTATGATGACATGGTGTTTGGCTTTGTATTGCTTCTTGTTTCCAGCTCGATGACAGAGAAGAGAGCAGAGCATATAGTATATGAAAGATTGGATCTGGATCTGAAAAAGGAGCTTTCTTCTCCCGAGGACGGTGTGAGCTTTCCCTTTAGGAACCAAGCGACATGTTCTTTTTTAGAATAGAATCTTTCTTTACTGCAGCATGACTGCAAGAATAATTAATAAGGAAATTAAACCAAGAAAGCTGCCCTCCATGATGCCATGCTTGAGATGGGCAAAAGCTCTTTAATACTCTGTAGTTTAGATAATCTGCAGTGCAAAGGTGAGTTCGACCCCCCCCCCCCCCTGACTATCTTATATTGTACTCCTATCTTAGTAGAGGATGTAAACTTTTCAGAGAGTTAAACAGAGAGGGATGCTGCTCTGCATGTGTGTCATGACGTTTGAGCGTTTCTTCAGTAGAGTACAGGACATTCAGCTCTGTTTGGGATCCTGATGTAGTGTGATTACAAGTAGAAGAATCTAGCTAGAGTGTTGTTTGTGTTCATTGGACAATGTTTAATTTTGTAGAGAACAGGACATTCAACTCTGTTTTTTCAATATTCCAAATCTGTAGCGAAACTCTGAATTTTACATCGCTGATCCATACATACAGACTTGAACAAAAATAGGTGGCTTTTCAGATACTGAAAACGTATGTGTTGCAGTTGATTGAGGCCGGGTGGAAGCACTGTGAAAGGTTTTCAGAGTTGTCTCAGTTGATCAGACCCAAACAAGCATAGACACCGGTAATTAACCATGATTCAGGGTACATGATTCAAATGTTTCCTGCAACCGAATCCCCATAAGTTGAACAGAGGGAACAGACAAAGGAAAATCTGCAACATCTGAGTACACGTAGATGCAGTGGCTCGTTTGTGCAGATTTCAGTCCATCAGCATGCATATATAGAGGCCAAACAACCACAAACCAAATCATCAGAAATACATGGGCGTGCATTTGTCGGTGTACAAAAGTAGGGGCACTCTTACCACTTTACTTGTGCACGGGCAGTCGGAGCCGCGCCCACGGCCACACCAAGCAGGGCAGAGGAGGGAAGCCGGAGCACAAGGCAACCAAAGCAACGCCAAGACCAAGAGACACGAAGAGCAAAGGGGCGAGGTGGACTCCCCTGGCAAGACCCTTGCCGGGGCAACTTGCCCGACGCCAGCAGAGTATGCCACCCTTGAGCCCACGGGTTCCAACACCACCAACAAACCACATTGGAACCAAGGCTCGGGAGGCACCTCCGTGGTGGCATGCAGATCTTCGTCAAGATCATGAACATACAAGATCAGATGAGGACCACAAGACGACGACCCTCGGCGAGATCCTTGCCAAGGAGATCCACGAGACCCCCGGCAAGACCCTTGCCGGGGACGACCACGGTGCTGCGGCAAGACCCTTACCGGGGCCCCGGCAAGGCCCTTGCCGAGGAAACTTACGGGGCCGCGGCCAGGCCCACGTCTGCCAAGACTACACCGCCGCTCCCATGCAGCTGCTAGCTCAACCAGCTGGGCAGGCATCTGCGTGGCAGCGTGCGGCCTCTACGCCGACTCAGCTAGCACCTGCGTGGTGGCATGCAGATCTTCGTGATGACTCCACCACCGCGCCAGCCCAGCAGCCAGCCAACGTGGCGCTACAACGCCTCGTCAGCTCGGACGCGCGTCGCAGCCAGGCGAGGCGGCGGCAGCTGGGACGAGCTTCCTCGCCGTCCCCGATAAAGCAAGAGGGGCACGTCAGCAGCGCATTAAATGTGTTTGTCCTACGGTGCCAGAGGATAGACTCATCCACTATACTCCTTTCCATCTCCTGTGTGCCACTGTGGCGACCCCTTTTGTCTATAAAGGAGGCCTGACGCGACCAGGAGAAGGAGTCGGATCTTTTGGACTATGGACACACCGTAGCTAGTTGAAGAACTCAAAAACATTCAAATACATACACCAAAGCAGGACTAGGGTTTTACGCATCCTCGCGGCCCGAACCTGGGTAAACGATCCTTGTGCTGGCTTCTGGACCTGCTCTTTGCACAACCCCGCGCCCGCCAACCGTAGAAGGGATCCCAGTGATCCCATAGGTGTTGTTTCCACCGACATCCTTGGCGTGCCAGGTAGGGGACGCAGTTGTGAAAATCCAGTCTAGCGGTTAGCCTAGCAGTTCTTCATCGCCATGGCTCCCAAGAAGAAGATGATCACGGTGATCGGTTCATCCGGAGCCGGACGGCCCATACCGGTGCGGGCGAGCAGCGGGCCGGTCGCGGACAGAACCCGAGGCGCGGCCCGCGAGCACCAACATCGCTCTGGCAGTCAGAGCCTGGCGAGGGGCGTCGTTCATGCGCAAGACGACGGGCCGCACGTCGCCGAACCCAAGGACGGAGTTGCCCCCCCAGGCGGCGTGGGGCCCTCCAGGGGTGGCGTCGTGCCACCTACGGGCGGCGTAGCAACCTCCAAGACGCCTATGCCGGCGCCCACAACGCGCTCTTCCCAGGGTGTGCGCGACGAGCAGCGTCACCACGCTGGTGACCCCGGACACCGCCGTGGGAAGAGTCATGTGCATCATTCGCGGGACGAAGGAGGCCAGCATGCTCGCCCAAGTGCTGGCGAAAATGGCGCACAGCCGCCAGGCCGTGATAGAGCTCCTTCTAACATGGTTAGAAGTCGGAGCGCGTCACGGTCCACGCAGCTTTCGCCGCCATCCACGCCAGCAAAAGCTTTGGCGCGCGCGTAGCTGCTCCTCGACTTTCCTCCTGTCGAGGAAAAGCTCCACGAGTGGAGAGCCACCATCCGGAGCCTCGTCGGTGTCGCCAACAAAGATGAACCGCGACCAGCGGGGCCCTCAGGCCGACGCTCCGTCGAGACACCACATGCTAGCAGTGGAAGGACCGGAGGTGCTGCAGCCACGGTGCACTCTCCTCCCCCACGCCAGTTGCCGTGGGTGCTGGTCCGTCGTGATGACGCTTGTGATAACATTTCCATAGCGTCGTCCGACCCACGGACCCACGGCGATCAGCGCCAAGTTCTTCGAGAGCGAGCCCATGAAGACGCTCGAACCACCATCGAGCGCCGACGCGATGCGTGCCACCAGTCAAATAGGCTGGCAGGGCCCACTATGGACCACCCAGCGCCAGGAGCCTCCGGTGGCCTACCCTACGAGGTAGGTTGCCCGGCCTTTATTCATGAGCCGCGACAGTTCCAGTGGCCGTCCCACCGCATGTTAAAGCCCGACGTCGGCGAGAAGTACAACGGCAAGACCCACCCATCGGAGTTCCTCAGCATCTACACCACCGCGATGCAAGCCGCTGGAGCTCGCGACGATAAGGTGCTTGCCAATTACTTCCCATTGGCGCTGAAACCCAATGTCATGTCTTGGTTGATGCACTTGCGGCGGATTCCATTTCTTCTTGGCCGGATCTGTGTCATGAGTTCGTTGGTGCCTTCACTGGAGGCCACCAAGCTCATGGCCAGGCAAGCGATTTGCATATCATTCCCCAGAAGGAAGGTGAAAACCTTCGCAAGTACATACAGAGGTTCAGCCGGGTGCAATACAACATCCCAGATGTTCATCCCGCCGCCGTCAGCGCGTTCCATCAGAATGTGCGCAACCGCAAGATGCGTGAAGAGCTGGCGATGAACAAGGTTAAAGATGTGGCCGAACTTTATGTTCTGGCCGATAGATGCGCCCGAGCTGAAGAAGGAAGGAAGTACCCCGGCGAGGACGCCGGTGCGGAAACCGACTCTACGGAAGAAGACACCGCTGCCCCGATGAAAAAGAGCTGGCGCCGCAATAGGAAGCGTAAGGGCAAGGCCGTGCTTGCCGTCGAGGGATCCGACGACACCGGTGCCGCCAAGAAGGCCAAGGCAGACGACCCCGGCAAGGAGATTGCCGGGTGCGCCGCTTGTCGGGCCTTGGCGGCTGCCGACAAGCCAGGGGGCTCCGACAAGCAGTATTGCAAGATCCACCGCACCAAGGGCCACGACCTCCAGAACTGCCGACAAGTTGAGCTGCTTGCTGAAAAGCAAAAGGCCAAGTATGAGAGGCGGGACAAGGAGAAGGGTCAGGATAGTGCCCAAGGATCTAGCAAGAAGCGTGGTGGCCAAGGAGACCGCCGCGGCAAGGATAACCAGCAAGAGAGGCCCACTCGGGGCCGCGACAAGAAGCTGGAAGACGACGATCATGACGAGGACGACGAGTCTGGCGAGCATAAGTTCCAGAAGGCTACGGAGACCATGTGCGTCGATGGTGGCGCCTCGCTGCATACTTCTCACCGCCAGCTCAAGCAGTGGGCGCGTAAGATCACAACAGCGGAGCCATCGTTCAACGCTCAGAAGCCACTGAAGTGGTCTAGCACGCCTATCATCTTTGACACCGAGGACCACCCTGATCGCACAACTACGGTCGGGTGTTTGCCATTGTTGGTTTCACCAACGATGATACGCA
The DNA here is from genome assembly GCF_003073215.2 of Triticum urartu. Lineage (NCBI taxonomy): Eukaryota > Viridiplantae > Streptophyta > Magnoliopsida > Poales > Poaceae > Triticum > Triticum urartu. The sequence goes on from NC_053028.1 coordinate 712,949,386, forward strand.
ACCTCAAGGTGACCAAGATGTTGGTTGACGACGGGGCCGGTCTGAACTTGATCTCACCCGTTGTGATCAAAAGGCTGCAAATTTCTGATGGAGACCTCGAGGAGACGGGCACGTTTCAAGGGGTCAGCCCGGGAAGGAGCCATCCGAAGGGTAAGGTCACGCTGCCTGTGACGTTTGGAGGCGAGTTGAACTACAAGACGGAGAGGATTGTCTTTGATGTAGCCGAGATCCCCTTGCCCTACAATGGGATCCTCGGCCGCCCGGCACTAGCCAAGTTCATGGCGGCGTCGCATTACGCCTACAACACGCTGAAGATGCCTGGGCCGATGACCATCATCACCGTCGCCTGCGACAAGAAGGATGCGCTGATCTGCGCCGACCTACTCTACCGGGAAGCAGTTGCAGCAACTGCCGCCAACGCACTTGCTCCTGCCGCTAAAGCTCCGGGAGGGAAGAAGAAGACCGGGAAGACCTCTCGCACCCACTCCGGCAAGCGCACCTCTTCGGAGTGTTGTGCTACCGTCGAGGACGTGCCAGAGAGCTCCACCGGCAAGAGCAAGAATCCAGAGCTGCACCGCCAGAGACCAAGGTGTATGTCAAGGAGGATGGCACAGGAGGGGCTTTCACCATAAGCTCCACTGTCGGTGTCAAAACCGGCGGATCTCGGGTAGGGGGTCCTAAACTGTGCGTCTAGGCGGATGGTAACAGGAGACAAGGGACAGGATGTTTTTACCCAGGTTCGGGCCCTCTCGATGGAGGTAAAACCCTACTCCTGCTTGATTAATATTGATGATATGGGTAGTACAAGATTTGATCTACCATGAGATCAGAGAGGCTAAACCCTAGAAGCTAGCCTATGGTATGGTTGTTGTCGTCCTACGGACTAAACCCTCCGGTTTATATAGACACCGGAGGGGGCTAGGGTTACACAGAGTCGGTTATAAGGAAGGAGATCTACATATCCGTATTGCCAAGCTTGCCTTCCACGCCAAGGAAGGTCCCATACGGACAGGGGACGAAGTCTTCAATCTTGTATCTTCATAGTCCAACAGTCCGGCCAAAGGTTATAGTCTGGCTGTCCGGATACCCCCTAATCCAGGACTCCCTCAGTAGCCCCTGAACCAGGCTTCAATGACGACGAGTCCGGCGCGCAGATTGTCTTTGGCATTGCAAGGCGGGTTCCTCCTCCGAATACTTCATAGAAGATTTTGAACACTAGGATCGTGTCCGGCTCTGCAAAACAAGTTCCACATACCACCGCGGAGAGAATTATATTTCCACAGATCTATCCTGCTGACGTATTCCGTGGTGTGACGTCACACCACATCCAAGTCTTTATTCGAATTGTTTTTACCCCCCACCTCAGAGCGCTTCGCGAGGCGGTTTCTTTGGCACGTCTTGTCGAAGCAGAGATCATGTCCCCTTTATTTACGGGATTCTCATCAACACGGGCGTGGGTAACCCAATCGTGCCCGTTGGTATGTCCCCCCAATCAAAGGCAAGTCCCAAACGGTCACAGGGAGGGCTCTTGGTATTCAACCTCTTATAAAGAGACCAAGGCCTTACTCTTTTCTTTCGATCTCAATTGAATCCGCCTCCCGCCTCGAGTTCAAGCACCCGAAGCTTCATATTCAGGCGCTTCAGACCTTCGATGATGTCCGGATCTGACCCTCAAGGCCGATGGATGCCCTCCTCCGTCACGGAGGAAGACGTACTAAAGCTGGGGGAGGCCAGGTACTTGACCGGCGAAATCCCGCATAGGCTGCCTGCTCAAGGGCAGGTTATTCCCACTCCTAAGCCCGGTGAGAGTGTCGTGTTCGTATCTCACTTCCTCCGAGGGCTAGGCTTTACGCCGGACCCCTTCGTGAGGGGGCTTATGTTCTATTATGGGCTGGACTTCCACGACTTAGCTCCGGAGTCCATCCTCCACATCTCATCGTTCATCGTCGTGTGCGAAGCCTTCCTCCACACTACCCCTCACTTCAGACTGTGGCTTAAGACCTTCAAAGTGGAGCCGAAGATGGTCGAGGGACAGCACGCAGAGTGCGGAGGCGCTGTAATAAGCAAAAATGCTAATGCCCCATGGCCCGAGGGCTCTTTCCAAGAGGAGTCCAACTTATGGCAACAAGAGTGGTTTTATATCATAGCTCCCAGGGGTACCAAGTGGGTGGCTCCACCAGCTTTTCGCTCGGTCCCCCACCACGACTAACGTCATGGGTCAACAAGGGGCTAGACTGGGGGCCAGTAAAGGATGTGCCCGTATTGCAGAGCCGCATCCGAGATCTCCTGGAGAGAGATGTCAGTCTGGTCGTGGTGACGCAGGTCATGTTAATTCGCCGAGTTCTGCCCTGCAAACGTCACCCCCTCCGCCCGTGGGAGTTCAATCCGGAGGGACCGCGAGCTCTTCAACATTTCCTTGGCATGACGCCCGTGGAGATGTACAAATTGTTCTTTGGACCAAAAGTAATGTGTCCGGATTCTACTGAGGATGCAGGTCTGAGCTGCAATCGTCCGGATACCCAAGTAAGTAGCCCTGTGCCCGGACACGCTATCTGTTCCTTTGTCGCAACATCGCATTTAAAAGAGTTGTTCTTGAACCAGGAGTGGATAGTGAAGGCAAAGTTAATCAGGTGTTCGGCCCCCCTTCCTGAGACCTCACCAGATCCTGTGTTAACCAGGATGCTGGAGGTCATGCCGTTAGAAGAAAATGAAGGGGGAACAAGGAAGCTACTGCCTCCGCAGAGGAGGTGGTCCGGAAGGGAGGAATCGAAAATTCCTCTCCTTAGGGGAAGAAGAGGACCGCCTCTGAAGACCTGGAGACAATGATCTCAAAGCGGGGGAAGAAGTCTTCGCCAGAGGGTCCTGTGCTGGGGGATACCCCGGCCGTACTATGCCCTCAAGGGGATCAGCCCTCCACCGAGCCGTAAGTAAAAGGGTGTTTAATAATGAGAGAAATCCTTGCTTCACTTTTGAGGAAAATAGCCGAAATTTTACCTTGTAGTTCGGATCTTAGCCCTTCTCAATAGAGCTCGTCTTCGGGGGATCTTCTTCCAGAGATGATGGCGAGCGGAACGCCTCCCCCTGCCATACCGCCTCATGAGGCGGGCGACCCCGAGGTGTCGTCGCGGAGGGTTTCTCCTGATCCGGCAAGGCCGAAAGGTAGTCATATGGCCACCCGAAGCCCTCCGTGTCCGGCTTCTGGAAGAAGCAATCAAACGAGTCCGGCACCGCCTGGTGCATGGTCGGAGGTATTGAAGGATCTGCTAGGGCGGGCGTCTATCTCAGAAGAGCACCGTGCGTTGATGGGTACGGTAATTGAAAGGATTTCATCCGCGGAGAGCGGGTTGCATGAAGTTGTCATGAGTTTACTGACAGGTTTTGAGGTACGTGAAATGATGTACCTTTTGACATTACCGCATACTTTAAGATGCGCCCTGTATAGATAGTAGCCCCTGACACTCTAGGTGATGTCGAAGACGACGGCACGTAGAGGATCATAGTCCCAGGTATAATTTTGCCGCCTTCATATGTAGGTGGGAAGGAGGAGCTGCGTCAAGCCGGAGATATCGTGGCTGGAAAGCCCTTTATGCTGCGGATGAAGTTCAGAGATCCTAAATATGCTCCGTTGGACCGGATGTGGAGTTCGGCGGACGCATATCTAGATTTAGCGGCGAGTGCTGCTGATGCGACCGAACACTTCGAGATCAAAAGGATCACGAAGTGGAAAAACTATTCTGGTCACAATTCAACAATCCAGAGCATCCGCTTCCATTGACTGATCGGTTGGCCGAATGGGACGAGCTGAATAGGTTGTCCGGACTTGCTATGAGGTATGTCGTGGATCATCTGTGGCCGGAAAGGCCAAAGCCGAACAGTTATTTTAGCTTGGTGCAGCAGTTCCTTGGTGCGGTGCCGTATATCAACGCGATGAAGAGGTCAGCATGCATGGAGGGTGCGCGGATGGCCCTTGCCCGTGTCAAGACATACTGGGCAGAGATGGAGGCCACCGCCGTTGCAACCCAAGATTCGGACGAAAGCCGAGTACCTGCCGAGCACTACTTTCAAGAAGTTCTGGAGGGCGCTCGTTCAATAGAGACGCAGTGCTCGAAGGATATTATGTTCGAATAACATGTATTCTCATTGAAAACAATATTTTGCTGAAATGTAGAAGCTTTTTATACTTGTGCCTGCAAGAATTATAATACCTCCTGTGCGGCCGTTTACGTATATGTATATATAACCTGAAAGATGGCAGCCGTCGGCTTCAGCCCCCACGCATATAATGTGGGGGTGTTCGCAGAAGGCGCATTCTCACACTTGATCCAACGTCTTGGTCCATTAAGGAGGTGGTAGCGCAGCAAACTAGGCAATCAGACTATAATGCTTTATCACTTTCACTTAGCCATAGAAGTTTGACAGTGGGGCTACTATATAGCCCATGGTGGCTCCGCGCTCACCCGAATTCGGGGAGCGTGTGTGCCTGGCCGGGAAACGGCCCTTCGTTTAGGCGGAGGAATCCCGAAGATTCCACTAGGTCATCGAGTGGTTGACCAGTCTCACGCTATATCATGAAAGTCAGTTTTCGGCTCTCTCTACTGATGTGCTCGCCTGGCTGAACCGGGGCACAATCGCAGTAGTTCTCCTGGTGCCGCCTTAGCTGATAGAGTGGAACATAAGGCAGCAAAACACAGGAGCCGGGCAAACCCAACATTTGACCAAAGACATGATTCGGAGATGATGCATATAAGGCCAAACTCGCGACGCCGAACACTCCCTAAGGTATTCGGTCTTTGTGATTTTAAATGGGCTGAAGCGCCCTTTGTAATAAGCCCCTGGTGTCCAGGTACGTGCATTATTCTGACGTGGCCACATGCCAAGACGCTAGCCTCCTTCTCAGTTGCACTGAGAATCTGGGGGATGTGTATCAACAAGAGACAGTGAAAAATGTTTACGCAGGGTCTTAATCTGAAAAGAATCCTTGGAACGGGTCCCTGCTGCACGTCTGCGGCTATGTCTCTGTTGTGCTGTATCCTGGACGGGTGTAGCACGATGTTCATCTGGAAAAGAGAGGAACTTAGTTGAAAAAGCAGTTGTGCAAAATGTATGTTATACTAAATAAACAAAGTATAATTCAAGATGGTAAAATTGAGCCTTTTGTCGCTTGTTTTACATGCCTGGAGCCCCTTGTGTCAGGGTATACAGCTATTAAACCTTTATTGATTATATGGTTACGCCGGACTCATCTAGCTGTGTCCGTGGTCTTAACGACATGTTAGATGCTTTGGTTGGTGAAGCCATTTTAGTGTGTGGCTGCCAAGGCAGCCGCACAGTCTTCCGCGCGCGAGGAGCACTCAGTATTTCCCTTTAATGAAATGATGCCTCGTGGACCGGGCATCTTAAGCGTGAGAGACGCATAATGCGGTATTGCGTTAAAGCGAGCGAAAGCTTCGCGTCCCAGTAGTGCTTGATAACCACTTTTAAATGGAGCGATGTGGAAGGTCAGCTTTTCGCTACGGAAGTTATCGGGCGAGCCGAACGTAACTTCTAGTAGGAGGGAGCCCGTGCAATGAGCCCCTGGGCCTGGCGTTACTCCTTTAAAGGAAATATTGCTATGGCTAATTTTTGTTAGGTCCATCCCCATTTTGCGGACTGTGTCCTGATATATCAGGTTTAAACTGCTGCCGCCGTCCATCAGGACTCGTGTAAAGTGGTATCCATCAATTATCGGGTCTAATACCAAGGCAGCCCAGCTCGTGTGCCGGATACCTGCAGAGTAATCCCGATGGTCGAAGGTGATCGGTTTGGACAACCAGTGGCGGAACTCCGTTGTGATAGGCCGTAGGGCACGTATCTCTATGGGCGCCACTTCGTTTCTTCCCTTTGTCATGTGTAACACGTTTACTGTTTTGACTTCTTGTGGGAATTTCTTCTGTTCCCCAGTTCTTTGTTTGCGGGGTTCGTCATCGTCTTCACTTGGTGTATCCAGCCCCTTGTGCTCGGCATTGAGTTTGCCGGATTCCTTGAAGACCCAACATTCTCTATGAGTATGATTTGCAGGCTTATGAGGGGTGCTGTGAATTTGGCATATCTTGTCCAGAATTTTGTTTAGGCTGGATAGTTCATCCTTGTTATCTTTGAGAGGCAGCTTTTGCTGACCCCACCGAGAGCTTTTGAATCCGGCGTTTACTGTCGTGCTCTTCGGGTTGTTTTCCTTATTCCGGCGCTGGTTTTTGCTGCATCGTGGCTTCCCGTTCCCATCCCTGACTTCGGATGTACTTGGGTCGCTGGTGTTGCATCTTGCCAACCAGCTGTCCTCGCCCGCGCAAAAGCGGGTCATGAGGCTTGTTAGTGCAGCCATTGTTCTTGGCTTTTCTTGGCCGAGGTGTCTGGCGAGCCACTCGTCTTGAACGCTGTGTTTAAAAGCTGCTAAGGCTTCGGCGTCCGGACAGTCTACTATTTGGTTCTTTTTAGTAAGAAATCTGTTGCAAAGCTTTCGGGCTGACTCTCCGGGCTGTTGAGTTATATGACTTAAATCGTCTGCATCCGGTGGTCGGACATAGGTCCCTTGAAAATTTGCCCGAAAAGCGTCCTCGAGTTCTTCCCAACTTCCAATGGTGTTTTCGGGAAGGCCTTTAAGCCAATGCCGGGCTGGCCCTTTGAGCTTGAGGGGTAAGTACTTTATGGCGTGGAGGTCGTCTCCTCTAGCCATGTGGATATGGAGGATACAATCCTCAATCCAGACCCCAGGGTCTGTCGTTCCGTCGTATGCCTCTATGTTTACGGGTTTGAATCCCTCTGGAAATTCATGGTCCAGCACCTCATCGGTGAAACATAGGGGGTGTGCGGCACCCCTGTATTTGGGTGTACCGTGGTGTTCGGGTATTTGTTGTGTTGCAGTGCTTGCTAGAGCGTGCTTTCTTGGCCCATAGATAGATCTGGTTGGGCCATCTTTTTGATGCGAGTCCTCATGTGGATCGTGTGCTGGCTTGTGTGCGGCGTCGTTTGCCGCTCTATGTTGGCCATGAGGTCGTCTATCCGACCGGATGGTTGCTTTGTTTTTTGATTGCGGGGGCTCTAAGGCTCCTCATCAAATTCAGGCAGTAGCTCTTTGTGTGGCGACTGCCGCCATATTTGTCTGCGGTGTTGAGTACTTTGCTCCATCTGATTCTGAGTGCATCTTCTGTAGTCTTGAGCTTCTGCTTCTGCTTTTTCAGGCTGCGCGCAGTGGCAACGAGCCTTTTATGGAGGTTCTTCTGCTCCAGGAGCTTGTCCGGCGTGAAGTCATCCGAACTGTTATCTTCGCCGGAGACGGGTTGTTCCGTTTGATTATCCGAGTTGCCTTGTTCGGACGGTTGCTCGATGCCATGTTCGTCGTCCGCCGGCTCGTCCTGCTCTGTGGCTGGGTCTGTATGACCGCTGTTTCTGTCGAGGCGGGGTTTGGAGCGGCGCTTACGCCGCCGCTTTGACTGCTTTTCGAGGGAACGATCCTTCGCTGCGTCCTTCCGTTCCTCGTCGTCGTTTCCTTTGGGTGTGTCCACCATGTATACATCGTGGGATGAGGTGGCTGTCCAGTGCCCCGTGGGCGCTGGTTCTTGTTCATCTCCTGCATCATCGTCCATACCGTCGATGTCTTCGGAGTCGAAGTCGAGCATGTCGGTCAAATCATCGACAGTGGCTATGAAGTGGGTGGTGGGTGGGCATTGAATTTCTTCGTCATCCGCATCCCAACCCTGCCGGTCATAATCTGGCCGGGGCTCCCCTAACAAGGAGAGAGACCTTAGTGAATTCAGTATGTCGCCGAAGGGCGAGTGCTGAAAGATATCCGTGGCGGTGAACTCCATGACCGGCGCCCAACCAGATTCTATTGGCAGGGGCGCGGGAGGTTTAGAGTCCGAATGAGAGTCCGGCAACTTGGAGTCACTGGCCTTGCGAAGGGTAAGGCTGGTGTTTGGTTCGATCGCCGTTGAGGCTGCGACCTCCGTGGCGGGGTCTAACCACCCGCCCGCGGATGGCGCAACTGGCTCCGAATTGAAGGTCGGAGCCGTTGCCGGTGCGGTCTCCTAAACACTGTTCGGCGGCAGAGCTAAATCATGCCCATCGTGACAGTGCGACGCACTCGGCCGGGGCTCGAATCCGTCGAAGATCAAGTCTCCGCGGATGTCAGCCATGTAGTTCAAGCTTCCAAACCTGACCTGACGGCCAGGGGCGTAACTTTCAATCTGCTCCAGATGGCCAAGCGAATTGGCCCGCAGTGCAAAGCTGCCGAATACAAAAATCTGTCCGGGGAGAAAAGTCTCACCCTGGACTGCATCGCTATCGATGATCGAAGGAGCCATCAAGCCTGATGATGATGACACAGAGGAACTGTCAATGAAAGCACCAATGTCGGTGTCAAAACCGGCGGATCTCGGGTAGGGGGTCCCGAACTGTGCGTCTAGGCGGATGGTAACAGGAGACAAGGGACATGATGTTTTTACCCAGGTTCGGGCCCTCTCGATGGAGGTAAAACCCTACTCCTGCTTGATTAATATTGATGATATGGGTAGTACAAGAGTTGATCTACCACCAGATCAGAGAGGCTAAACCCTAGAAGCTAGCCTATGGTATGATTGTTGTCGTCCTACGGACTAAACCCTCCGGTTTATATAGACACCGGAGGGGGCTAGGGTTACACAGAGTCGGTTACAAGGAAGGAGATCTACATATTCGTATTGCCAAGCTTGCCTTCCACGCCAAGGAAGGTCCCATCCGGACACGGGATGAAGTCTTCAATCTTGTATCTTCATAGTCCAACAGTCCGGCCAAAGGTTATAGTCCGGCTATCTGGATACCCCCTAATCCAGGACTGCCTCATCCACTCTCGATAGAAAATAGGAAGGCGCGCTCGTCACCTTCCTGCGGGCGAATGTCGATGTGTTTGCATGGCAAGAATCCGACATCCCCGGCATTCCTAGGGAGGTGATTGAGCACCACCTTGCTGTCTGTCCTCATGCACGGCCCGTCAAGCAGAAGGTCAGGAAGCAGGCTTTGGAAAGGCAAGAGTTCATCACAGAGGAGATCAGGAAGTTGGAAGCGGTAGGCTTGGTAAGAGGAGTACTCCATCCGACGTGGTTGGCCAATCCAGTGGTGGTGCGCAAGGCAAATGGGAAGTGGAGGCTGTGTATTGACTACACAGATATCAATAAGGCTTGTCCCAAGGACCCTTTCCCGTTGCCGCGCATCGACCAGATTGTTGACTCCACAGCCGGGTGTGATATGTTATCATCCCTTGACGTCTACTCAGGATACTACCAGATCTTCATGACAAGAGAAGACAAAGAAAAGACAGCATTCATCACCCCATGTGGTACGTATTGCTTTTTACGGATGCCTTTCGGGTTGAAGAGTGCTGGCTCAATGTTTGCAAGAGCAATCCAAATTGGTTTTGAGCCCCAGCTACATAGAAATATGGAAGCATATATGGATGATATAGTGGTCAAAACTAAGGACAGGGCAACACTTGTACAAGACTTAGAAGAGACGTTTGCAAACCTGCGCAAGACCAACCTCAAGTTGAACCCTGAGAAGTGTGTCTTCGGCGTTACGTTCGGCAAACTTCTAGGGTTCTTTGTGTCACAGCAAGGGATCGAGGCAAACCCAGACAAGATCAGGGCTATCGAGCAAATTGAGGCGCCCAAGTGGATCAAGGATGTTCGTCGGCTCACTGGCTGCGTTGCCGCCATGAGCAGATTCATCTCCAAGTCTGCCGAGTGCGCCCTTCCCTTTTTTAAAATCTTGAAAAAGGCGGGACCAATGGAATGGACCCCAGAGGCCGAAGCAGCGCTACATGATTTGAAGAAATACCTCTCCTCTACGCCGATACTAGTTGCACCTAAACCACAAGAGCCATTGCTACTGTACCTAGCGGCAACGAATTAAGTGGTCAGCGCTGCGCTAGTGGCACAGAGGGAGGCCGATGAAGAGGCAGTGGCCACGACAGGACTGGCGGATGGCGAGCCAGGCCCCCCCGGCAGGAGTGGTGCAGAAGAAGAAAAATGATGCAGCACCCGGTTTACTTCGTCAGCTCCCTCTTGCAGGGGGCTAGGTCAAGGTACTCCGGTGTGCAGAAATTGCTCTTCAGCCTCCTTATGGCCTCGAGGAAGCTGCGTCATTACTTCCAAGCCCACGAAATCACCGTCGTCACCCGCCTTTCGTTGCAACGGATATTGCATAACCCAGACGCAACCGAGAGAATTGTGGAGTGGGCATTGGAGCTGTCGAGCTTTGGTTTGAAGTTTGAAAGTACTTCGACGATCCAGAGCAGAGTCTTGGCGGAGTTCATTGCAGAATGGACCCCAACCCCCGACGAAGAGATCCAGGAGACCACTCTCCCCGACAAGGAAGCAAGACACAACTGGATTATGTACTTTGACAGGGCTTTCTTGTTGCAAGGCGCCGGTGCTGGCGTGCTGCTTGTTGCACCCACCGGAGAGCACCTCAAGTATGTAATCCAGATGCGCTTTCCCAGGGAGATGTCAACGAACAACACAGCCGAATATGAGGGGTTGCTTGCCGGTCTCAGGATCGCGGCAGACCTACGTGGATGAGGTGAGGAACCTAATCGTCAAGGGTGATTCGCAGCTTGTCGTCAAGCAAGTCAGCAAAGATTATCAAAGCCCGTTGATGGAGGCCTACGTGGATGAGGTGAGGAAGCTGGAAGAGCATTTTGACGGTATACATGCGGAGCACGTTCCCTGAGTGGAGAACGACATCGCCGATTACCTATCAAAGCGCGCTGTGCCCTCAAGCTACCTGTGGAACCAGGTACCTTTGTGCTTCGGTTAACTCAACCATCCATTGAACCCTTAACAAAGTAGAACAAGCGAAGGAAATCAGGCCCCGGCAAGTACTTTCCCACCGAGCTCCCAGGAGCCGCTGGCAAGGGTGTTGTCGTGGATGCCGAGCCTGCCACGGGGCGACAGGCTCCGGTAGGGCGTCAAACCCTGGCCGCAGAGACAGCCGCTCCCATGGCAGAGAAAATGCCCTTGGTCCTTGCCGTCGAGCCCCAGGCTACGGCATGGGCACAGCATACCGTCCGGTTCCTCCAAACAGGGGAACTCCCTGAGGAGCAAGAAGAAGCGGAGAAAGTAGCCCGTCGGTCTGCCATGTATCAGTTCGTCGACGACGTTCTGTATAGGAAAGGACCAAATGGTGTGAAATTGAAGTGCATTCCCCGGGAGGAAGGACTGGAGCTGTTGACAGAGGTACACGGAGGCATATGTGGTTCCCACATAGGGTCAAGGGCCCTTATCGGCAAGACATTCCGGCAAGGTTTCTTCTGGCCCACTGCCCTCCAGGATGCAACGACACTAGTAACCAAATGTGAAGCGTGTCAGTTCCATTCAAAGAAGCTTCATCAACCAGCTCAAGCCCTTCAAACGATTCCTCTCTCTTGGCCATTTTCGGTCTGGGGGCTCGACATACTGGGCCCCTTCCCCGGTGCTGTCGGGGGCTTTGAGTACTTGTATGTTGCAATCGACAAGTTCACAAAGTGGCCGGAGGTGGAAGCAGTGTCAGGGGCTTTGATGTATGATTTTTGGGAAGTAAAATCAACGCGAGACGGTGCCCGAGGGGGCCACGAGGTAGGGGGGCACGCCCCAGTGGGGCAGGCGCGCCCTGGACCCTCATGGGCACCCTGTAAGGCGGTTGACGCTCTTCTTTTTCCGCAAGAATGCTAATTTTATGAGGAAAATCTGGGCGAAAGATTCAACCCAATCGGAGTTACGGATCTCCGGATATAAAAGAAACGGTGCCAGGGCAGAATCTGAGAGCGCAGAAACAGAGAGAGACAGAGAAACAGATCCAATCTCGGAGGGGCTCACGCCCTCCCACGCCATGGAGGCCAAGGACCATAGGGGAAACCCTTCTCCCATCTAGGGAGGAGGTCAAGGAAGAAGAGGACCGGAGCGCTGTCGTGGCCATCATCATCATCACCGCAATCTTCACCAACATCTTCACCAACTTCCCCCCCCCTCTATGCAGCGGTGTAACCTCTCTCTTACCCGCTGTAATCTCTACTTAAACATGGTGCTCAATGCTATATATTATTTCCCAATGATATATGGCTATCCTATGATGTTTGAGTAGATCCGTTTTGTCCTATGGGTTATTTGATGATCAAGATTGGTTTGAGTTGCATGTTTTATTATTGGTGCTGTCCTATGGTGCTCTCCGTGTCGTGCAAGCGTGAGGTATCCCCGCTGTAGGGTTTGGAATATGTTTATGATTTGCTTATGGTGGGTGGCGTGAGTGACAGAAACACAGACCTGAGTAAGTAGCTTGTTTGCCTATGGGATAAAGGGGAGATGATAATTAATGCTATGGTTGGGTTTTACCTTAATGATCTTTAGTAGTTGCGGATGCTTGATAGAGTTCCAATCATAAGTGCATATGGTCCAAGTAGAGAAAGTATGTTAGCTTATGCCTCTCCCTCAAATAAAATTGCAATAGTGATTACCAGTCTAGTTATCGATTGCCTAGGGACAAATAACTTTCTCGTAACAAAAAGCTCTCTACTAAAACTAATTTAGTGGTGTCTTTATCTAAACAGTCCCTACTTTTTATTTACGTGCTCTTTATTATCTTGCAAACTTACCCAAAATTACCTACAAAGTACTTCTAGTTTCATACTTGTTTCCGGTAAAGCGAACGTCAAGCGTGCATAGAGTTGTATCGGTGGTCGATAAAACTTGAGGGAATATTTGTTCTACCGTTAGCTCCTCGTTGGGTTTGACACTCTTACTTATCGAAAGAGGCTATAATTGATTCCCTATACTTGTGGGTTATCAGGTTACATTAAAAATTATGCTAAGTAGCGTTCCACACCAAAAATTCTGTTTTTATTATTTACCTACACGAGGACGAACAGGAATTAAGCTTGGGGATGCTTGATACGTCTCCAACGTATCTATAATTTTTTATTGTTCCATGCTATATTATATTCTGTTTGGATGTTTATTGGGCTTTATTATACACTTTTATATTATTTTGGGACTAACCTATTAACCGGAGGCCCAGCCAAATTGCTGTTTTTTGCCTGTTTCAGTGTTTCGCAGAAAAATAATATCAAACGGAGTCCAAACGGAATGAAACCTTCGGGAACGTGATTTTCGGAACAAACGTGATCCAGAGGACTTGGAGTCCATGTAAAGCAATTAACAAGGAAGGCACGAGGTAGGGGGCGCGCCCTCCACCCTCGTGGGGCCCACGTTGCTCCACCGACGTACTTCTTCCTCCTATATATACCCATATACCCAGAAAACATCAGACACGGAGTCAAAACCCTATTTCCACCGCCGCAACCTTCTATACCCGTGAGATCCCATCTTGGGGCCTTTTCCGGCGCTCCGCCGGAGGGGGCATTGATCACGGAGGGATTCTACATCAACACCATAGCCTCTCCAATTATGTGTGAGTAGTTTACCTCAAACCTTCGGGTCCATAGTTATTAGCTAGATGGCTTCTTCTCTCTCTTTGGATCTCAATACAAAGTTCTCCTTGTTTCTCTTGGAGATCTATTCGATGTAATCTTCTTTTGTGGTGTGTTTGTTGATATCCGATGAATTGTGGGTTTATGATCAAGATTATCTATGAACAATATTTGAATCTCCTCTGAATTCTTTTATGTATGATTGGTTATCTTTGCAAGTCTCTTTGAATTATCAGTTTGGTTTGGCCTACTAGATTGATCTTTCTTGCAATGGGAGAAGTGCTTAGCTTTGGGTTAAATCTTGCGATGTCCTTTCCGAGTGACAGCAGGGGCAGCAAGGCACGTATTGTATTGTTACCATCAAGGATAAAAAGATGGGGTTTATATCATATTGCTTGAGTTTATCCCTCTACATCATGTCATCTTGTCTAGTGCGTTACTCCGTTCTTATGAACTTAATACTCTAGATGCATGCTGGATAGCGGTCGATGTGTGGAGTAATAGTAGTAGATGCAGAATCGTTTCGGTCTACTTGTCGCGGACGTGATGCTTATATACATGCTCATACCTAGATATTCTCATAACTATGCTCAATTCTATCAATTGCTCGACAGTAATTTGTTTACCCATCGCAATACTTATGCTATCTTGAGAGAAGCCACTAGTGAAACCTATGGCCCCCGGGTCTATTTTCCATCATATTAATCTTCCAATACTTAGCTATTTCTATTACCATTTATTTTACTTTGCATCTTTATCATAAAAATACCAAAAATATTATCCTATCATCTCTATCAGATCTCACTCTCGTAAGTGACCGTGAAGGGATTGACAACCCCTTTATCACGTTGGTTGCGAGGTTCTTTTTTGTTTGTGTAGGTGCGTGGGACTCGCGCGTGGTCTTCTACTGGATTGATACCTTGGTTCTCAAAACTGAGGGAAATACTTACGCTACTTTGCTGCATCACCCTTTCCTTTTCAAGGGAAAACCAACGCAGTGCTCAAGAGGTAGCACCCCACGCATGACCCCCACGTCACGCACGACCCTCCACAACGCGCATTCAACGCGGGTCGTGGGGAAGCGCAAGCGAGTGAAAAAGTTACCGCGGTAAAAATCCGCCCCACCTGCCCGCACACCGTTCTGGGCCTAGCCCAACAAAGTGTCGCGCTTATGTGTGGCCCAGGCCCGGGGCTCCTGTCGGTGTACAAAAGTAGGGGCTCTCCTTTTTACCCCTTTACTTGTGCACGGGCAGTCGGAGCCGCGCCCACAGCCATACCAAGCAGGGCAGAGGAGGGAAGCTGAAGCAGAAGGCAACCAAAGCAACGCCAAGACCAAGAGACACGAAGAGCAAGGGGGCGAGGTGGACTCCCCCGGCAAGACCCTTGCCGGGGCGGCCTCCGCGGCACCGGCAAGAGCCTTGCCGGGGCAACTTGCCCGACGCCAACAGAGTGAGCCACCCTTGAGCCCACGGGTTCCAACACCACCAACAAACCACATTGGAACCAAGGCTCGGGAGGCACCTCTATGGTGGCATGCAGATCTTCGTCAAGATCATGAACACACAACATCAGATGAGGACCATAAGACGACGACCCTCGGCGAGATCCTTGCCAAGGAGATCCACGAGACCCCCGGCAAGGCCCTTGTCGGGGACGACCACGGTGCCGCGGCAAGACCCTTGCCGGGGCCCCGGCAAGGCCCTTGCCAAGGACACTTACGGGGCCGCGGCCAGGCCCACGTCTTCCAAGACTACACCGCCGCTCCCATGCAGCCGCTAGCTCAACCAGCTGGGCAGGCACCTGTGTGGCAGTGTGCGGCCTCTACGCCGACTCAGCTAGCACCTATGTGGTGGCATGCAGATCTTCGTGAAGACTCCACCACCGCGACAGCCCAGCAGCCAGCCAGCGTGGCGCTACAACGCCTCGTCATCTCGGACGCGCGTCGCAGCCAGGCGAGGCGGCGGCAGCTGGGACGAGCTTCCTCGCCGTCCCCGATAAAGCAAGAGGGGCACGTCGGCAGCACATTAAATCCGTTTGTCCGACGGTGCCAGAGGATAAACTCATCCATACCTTTCCACCTCCTGTGTGCCACTGCGGCGACCCCTTTTGTCTATAAAAGGAGGCCCGAGGTGACCAGGAGAAGGAGTTGGATCTTTTGGACTAGGGACACACCGTAGCTAGTTCAAGAACTCAAGAACATTCAAATACATACACCAAAGCAGGACTAGGGTTTTACGCATCCTTGCGGCCCGAACCTGAGTAAACAATCCTTGTGCTGGCTTCTGGACCTGCTCTTTGCACACCCCCGCGCCCGCCAACCGTAGAAGGGATCCCAGTGATCCCATAGGTGTCGTTTCCACCGACAGCATTCTCCGTTTTCATCATTACAAATGGATTCAGGCAACACTGATATGCACGTATACAGATATGTGCAGGAAGGTTATCCTGCATAACGGCAAGAGGAAGAGAATACCTCCGAATTAGGAATATACAGTTTAATAATTAATCAATTTTGCTGCATGTAAATTTACGGGCTGTCACCTAGAGCATGTTCTTAATGCAGCAAATCATTACTTGATTCAGTTAGTCAGTGTTGCACTTTACTGAAGATGTCAGTTCTTCATGCAAGCATTGCGTACGCAACTACGAGAGATGAATCAGAGGGTACGTTGTATTCTCGGAAGCAGCTGCTATCTTCTGCTAGTTTGCATAATCAACTACAATGAAGCTAGCTCTTGCTTCCTGCAGATATTTTTACATCCATCTCCAGTTTGTAAGGTAAAACTAATCATACAAAGGAGATAACCCCAAGAAAAATCTGCAGCAGGGGCCATTAAAGCACAGCCATGGCATAGCTATTCTAGCAATAAGAGCTTGCATGACTTTAGGACCAAAAGTACTTAATCCCGTTGAAAACTACTCCCTGCGTCCGGAAATTTGTCTGACAAGTATTTCTGGATGGAGGGACTACATTCCTCAAGACCAACTATCAGTCTATCAGATACCTGTCACAACAATACACTTCTCAGAATTACTAACCTAAAAGGAAAGAGGTTCAGAAAAGAAAAATGAATTTCTTACTTAAAAACAATAGCAACGATAGTATTATGCAGTTTTAGCTTGCATAATACGAGAATAAGCCCATGTTACCTCAAAATCATGCCTATTCAGGCAAACGGTTTATAATGTTTTTGCGAATAAAATTGTTACCAACCCCTTTTCAGATATAAATGGTCGATGTTTTGAAGCATGCAGCTGCACATGAGTTCAATATATCATCATCCAAACATGAGAAGACACACATGAACATCTAACCAATTCACAAGGTAGTACTCCACAATCTTTGAAAAATAAACTTGATGCATCAGCAACCCTAGTATTCATCGATGCATATGCATTTCTTACAAGCAAGTAAAACATGGCTCTGTACAAGGAATAAGCTCCAATTTTTTGGACTGTACATTTTGCACTAGAAATTAACACCTGGAACTGACACTTTTGTACCCGGAAGGAAAAAAAGCAGTTAGACCTCTTGGAGGAGGAGGCGTTGCCGACCCTCCCTTGCAGAGCTAGGCTTAGAGTTTGGGGGAGTAGGCCAGCCTTGAGCTCGTCGAGCTCGTCGACCTTGGAACCGGGAACGAAGATCGGCGGCGGGCATCGGGCTCTCCTAGAGACCTAGACCAACTCAGCTCCATCTCATACACGGCCGACGGTACCGGAGGACGCCGAGGCAGCGAGATTGGCATCCGGAGGGCATAGCTGGACGGAGGATCAAGGAGACATTGGAGGAGAGAGAGATAGTCGCCCATGTCATGGAAGGTTCCATGTCATATAAGGTTCTTACTCAAAGTTTCCAGCTGCGCAAAAAATAAAGCACTCATAAGACAAGCACAAGCGCAGGTATAGAGAGCAATGAAAATGGAAGGTATGTATACCTTGCATCCTTTCTGCCGCAGCTCCTTTCGTGTGATGTCATCTTCAGAAATCTGAGGCATAAAGGTCAGCTTCAGGTGACCGAGGGACGGAAGGTGCAGCAACCCCACGGGGAGCTTGCTGATCTTGTCCCACAGCCAAAGTGTCAGGTGGGAGAGCTTTGGCATTGTCCCTTCCTCCATCCTCCACTCCTCGTTGGAAAAACTAACAAGTCGTAACTCTCGCAGCCGAGGGAACCCTTGGGAAGAGCAGCACATGGTCTGGCCTTTGTACCCACTCAACACCAACTCCACAAGACAGGGAAGCTTCTCCAGGATCGGCATCGGGTCTTGTTTTATGCCAATTGAACATATAAACCTTAGAACTGCTAGGCAGGACCGAGCCATCCACGTCGCCCTATAAACTCTCGTGCCACCGCCTGTTAATTCCATGCCCCTCTGAGGGCATTTTCGTCATTTCGCATACGGGTGTATAAAAGGCAGCCGCTCCGGTGGAGGTAACCTACCCTTCCGCCCATCCCGCACTCGCGCCGCGCCCCTCTCCTGTCTCTCCCGACCGCGCCCGCCTCTCCTGCCGCCGCCGCACCTCCTCCACCCGGCCAGCCGCTGCCACTCGCGCTCGTCTCCTCCAGCCAGCCTCCGCCCGCAACCTCCCCCCTCCTGTTTTCAGAAGGGAAGGGAAGGGAATAGAAGAGGAAGAGCGAGCGGGTCAGGTGACGGCCATGGCCATGGCGCTCGCAGATCCGTCGGCCCCGTCGTCGCCGCTGCGCTCGCAGGTTCCGACTCTTCTGAGCTACTGCTGCAAATGATATTTGGTCCCCATGGCTTCTACGAGGACCAGAAGCGTATGTCTATCATTAGAGCTTGGATAAGGGCAGGTGATGCAAGGGGTCTCGTCCTAAAATCATCTTTGTTGGTTTGGATGATTTTGCAGGTTTCTTTCAGCAGCCTCTCCTCTCGCCCAACGAAGGCGGAAGATGCAAGCGGCAGCTCCTCACCTAGCCGTATGGTGATGGATTCAACGGAGAAGAGGAAGCATGTTCCCTCCATTGCCTGGTTAGCTTTGCATCTCCACCATGTCTAAAGTTTGTGGCTTCTTCTGCTATCATTTTTGTTATGCCCTTAGCAAATTACTGTCCTACACATTCATGTTTGTCTTTGCCTAAAAAAACCACATAATAATTTTATAGTTTTGTCTGGTCTTAGCTTTCTTTGTTTCAGCCAATCTAAACTGTAGTCATAATAATATCACACTGCATTCAGAAATAGCAAGAGGAGATAAAGCTAGGTGCTGCAAATAGGCCGGTGGTGAACCCAATTTTTAGAGCTGACCCTTGCTTGAAAGTTGGATGTACTCCCTGTGTCTATAGATCAATAGAAGGAACACCTAAAGGCCCTAAGATCTCTACTGTTATCCATAATTTGTTTTCTGTCCGTCCAGGCGAATTGGCTCACCTCGCTATGGAATTAGGAGAAGTCAGTTACTTGATCTGACTGTTTAAAGTTCCACGGTTTTTCAATATATGTTAGCTCTGTTCAGAGATCTAAAAGACTATCAGGATACACAAATTCTGAATGCAGTATGAAAGTACGTGTTGTTCTATGTTCTTGGGCGCCTAATAAGCTTAGGAAAAACACTGCCAAGCTTGCGACAGAAAAAGATACAGATGCTCACAATTATTATCTTCTGGTGACCATTTTAGGCTTGTTTCAGGAAGTAAGTATGCAAGATAGCTTCAGGCAAAGTGTACAGAGGCTGCAGCTGAAGCCGGACTTTGAAGGTTGCAAGTTGGTGGATCATCAGTTATTATCAGGTTCAACCCCTTTGCCATGTAATACTGTGGCGACACTGTCTCTTATGTATAATTGTGCACGCAGGTTTCTGTTGGAACAATCACTGAAAACGATGATAGACTTTGTCTCACATGTGCCGCTCACTGATGAGAAGCACACTGAAGTGAGTGGTGCTAGAGAAGGAGTGTCCGAGAAAGTACACCAATGATGCCCTGCAAGGTGAGCAGAAGCTAAGGAGATGCTCCGTGTAGCCCCTAAGAAGCAAAAAGGGAGCAAAAGAACATGTCCGCTTCAAGGGTAAAATCCTCTGTAATCCCTAATTGTGCTTTTGTGAAAATATGTGGATCAGTTCGATGTTGGACACGATTAATTTACTAATTATTGTTTGTACCTGTAGAAGTAATTTTGGATTAGGCACATTGTGGTTTCCTAATAGGAACTAAAATTATGTCCAGAAAAAGAGGAGAACTAATTACAGCAGAACTTGCAGTTCCTTGTGTTTGATTCCTTATAGATGGACATTGGATACAGGAGTAGCCGCTGCTAGCAGATGTGCCATGAAGAAATTATAGTAGAAGGGCGATGCGAGCTACTGATTGTTGAATTAAAACTTGGATTGGATAACCAAAAGCATAATCAGAAAATTGGGTCAAACGCCTCTGCACCGGCATGGCGGCCGCCGTCGCGGCGCTGGTCATTTGCTCTGTCCTTCTCCCCCTCGCCTTCCTCCTCGGTCTTCACCGCAACGGTAAGCCACCTCCACCATTACCTGCTTCCCTCGTCTGACTTGCCCCGGCAGATCTGTGCTGATTCTGTGTTTGTAGGGCATGGATCAGAGGAACGCGCAGCCGTCATCATCAGCACCATGAGATTTCCCGCACCAAGTTTTGAGCTTTGTTTTCTTTCTCCTCAGCTTGCTGCATTTTTTGCTACCGCAGAGTTTGCGAATTTTCTGATGAATTTTTGTGTTGTATTTAGGAGGTAGGTCTCAGGAAGCACATGCATCTGGATGGTCAGATTCACACGCTTCTCACCTACTCATTTGTTCCATGAACAAGCCCTCGACTTAGGGCATCTAAAATTGCAGCTTTCTTGTGTGGCGATTAGTCTATATCATCCTTATTTGTTTACAAAGCCATGCAATTTAGTTATCTATTTATCTGTTACAATCAATTGGCTCATTTACCAATCTTCTCATGGCGCTTTATTCAATCATGTGTGCGTGCGTGTGCGCGTGCGCGCATGTGTGTGTGTAGGATGTTAATCGGTACCTTGGTTTTGAGTTTCAAAGTTGAAGCGATTATTATGCCCAATCCCAAATGAACATTATTGTTTCTCTGAACTTGATCTTCTCAAATGGACACGTCAGGTCATCTCTCCTTACTAAAGGGGTTAGTTGCATAAGCATACATGATTCTATGAGCAAATTATCTTCACTGATCTATTTTAGAGAGATGTCTGATTAGCTGCAGAAGCATACATGGTTCCGTAGGTAATTTGTTTACCCTGATCATCTTGCTATCCAGTTCTGTTGGTATGGTCTGAAACAGATTCACAAGTATTTATGATGATCGTTTGCATGGTGGGTCGTGCTAGCAATGTGCTTTGCGTATACATGATTCAAATATTTGTTAGGTGTTTTAGTTTACACATTTCTCCTGAAAATCTGTATATGTGTATGCAGTCATTTTTTAATTGGCTTAGTTTACACATTTCTCTTGAGAATCTTCATATCGAACTGTAATAGTATGTATAATATAGGTTCGTATTTTTCCATTACTTCTTGCCCAGGTCTTCTATTTCTGTACCATACTGTTCTCGTGTCATTCCCGTTAGTTCTTATAGGGCCTGCAGATCAGCTCAGTTTATATATATATATATATATATATATGCTTTTACTCCTGAAGACAATTTAATGATGTTCATTCTTCCAGTTTACGAAAATCTCTGCCTTATAGGGCCGGTTCATATTGGCATGGAGGAGGCACAGAGGTTTATTTGGCTGGCCTTGAGGGGGAGACCAAAGCAAAACTTCAACATGTTCAAGGTGCATATACCCTGCTACTTGTGTTCGTCTCCCTACCTAACGTGGAGCACTATACATTTTGCTCAATAGTTAGTTACTTAGTTTACTGGAAATTGTGATAGTCAGAGCACATACATGCTTGATTGTACTTCAGTTAGTAGCTGTATCCAGTAGGAACTTATTTGTGAAAACTAGACCCGGAGAAAGAATGCAGCCCTGTTTTGTGCAGATAACTACTTTTGGTTACATACTGTTGGCAAATTTAGTAGGCTTATACAATAAGCTTCTTCATTGATTTGTTATTCCTAAACCTGTAGTTACGGAGATCCATGAGTTTCATAGAACATATAAACGCTGGTGGGCAACCCGCCGTGCTGGGGACCTTCGCGCGCGCACGATCACTGGCCGTTCGATTAGCTTCTTCGATCGTTTTTCACCCTCAATTTTTACTATTCACTTCTATCTTTTGTTACAACTTTGACTGCTTTACCGGGTGGCTGCCATTGGGTCCATAAAATCATTGGTCCACGCAGCAGCGGAGTGCTCATCAACTCGGTCTGTGACAAGCAGCAGCAGCAGCATCATGGTCTGTCCCCTCCCACCCTCTCTCGATTTCCTCTCTTCGCTTCCCTGACCACGTCTCATCTCTGTTGGGTCAAGGTTGGGTTGGAGCTACATCGGCCAGCCACCAGGACGACGCTGATAGCCAAAGAAAGCTCATTCCCCACCGCTGACAGCCAAAACCGCTCTTGTGCTCATCAAGGTCCCTTTCACCTCTGTAACCTCTGTGTTAAGTCTGTCTGGTTCTAGGCCGATTAAGGTTTTTTGTTTTGTTTTCGCTTCCACTCTGTTTGATTTAAGCGTGGTGGCCAGATCCTCTTCAGATGTCCAGTTGAGACACCTACCCATTTCTTCTCTTTTTTCTCTTGAGAGGAGAGGGGAGGATGCTCACTAGCGAAGTACTATACTACTACATTTCAAACCATAATAAAGTCCTTCAGTAAAAACAAAACAAGATTTTCAGCGTCGCAGTAGCAAAATTCCAGCATCCACTAGCCACACAAAAAGTATGTGTCCAGTGATAATATAACGAGAGAGGAATTCAAGGATTAGCTTATTATTAACCTATGTAGTGTATGCACTGGTAGTTGATGGAGTTTCAACCAACAAGCATGGAGCACCTTCTTCTTTCTATCTTGTCACTTACCTGATAACCTGATAATTTGGTAATTCTCTCTGTAATGTCATTCATATACCTGATAAAGCCAATTTCTTTGGGCCTCTCTGTCATTCATATGTTCAGTAATGCAATCTGAATTATTATGTAGAGGTTACTCCAGTCCTCACTATTCTTCTATTTGTCTCTGTTTAGTGTTTTACTTTTTTTATCAGCGGCATAATAGATAACCATATCTACATTTGTCTCTGTTTTCTGTCAGGTTAATCAATGTATAGGACTGCACTTTTGTGTGTCCTTTCCTTCAAGCTGTCATTCAATAGAAGAGAGGAGCGAGGCCTCGATCCAAACTCAGGAGGAGACGAGGAGCAACACCTATTTTTATTGTCCGTCAAGCGCTATTATACTTTGCGGTTCCAGCCACCTGATCACTAACCTGAATGAGTAAGTAGACCATTTTATATGATGGTCTTGCTTCCTTTTGTGATCATGTATCTATGTTAGATCCGGTGAAAAAAGGCGGCTTCCAAGCAGAGGATGCGGCAGTGTTGGCCACGTTTGGTTTTCATAAGCTAATAATGTATCCCTTCCTATCTACTTCCTACGTGTACCACATTGTAACTAAGCATCTATGTACCAGTAGTAAAGACTTGAGTGTCTGAATATTCTCACAATAGTTGTCTCCCTCTCGCCCTTTGCGCCATTGGCGCAACGAGTCATCTAGTAGCATATAGAACAAGACAGCGTAAGCTTTGTGGGAACTCAGTAGGCAGCTTGTCGAGCACATCAAATTGGCTGAGACTAATATCAACCAGGTGAGGCATGTTTGCAAATATGTTGAGCACCTCCGCTGGTATATTGGGGTGCATCGACAACGAGAAGGTTGTTAGTTGATTCATCTGGCCCAAGAAAATCACCATGTCATGACAGCGGAAAAAAGTGCCAGCAGTAAAATCTAACACACAGGTTTGGAGCTCTTTCCGATGTTGCCGCACACTGCTTGGTAGAGAAAACCCATCTCCAAGGTAAACATGCCTTAGACTAGGGATATCCCAGAGGGATTTTGTTACTTGTGAGTTCCCGTCTAGATCTATAGTCTGCAAGTAAAGGAGTTTTCCAATTGAAGAAGGGAGCCTCATACGCCCACATCTTCTCATCCTGAGCAATCTTAGGTGAATGCACCCACCAATTACACTGGAGATATCTTTTAGTATTGAGTTTTCAATGCAAAGAACTCTCAGGAATCTCAGCTTGGGAAGGGACGCTGATGAGAGTCCAAAGTCAAGAAGACTTCGGACATTAGGCATCACATGTAAAATATGATCACTCAAAGTTTGAAAATAAAAACGATAAGACATCAAGTTATCAGATGATGATGATGATGCACCAGCTTGTCCTGCAATTTTTTTTAGAGTGCACCATATGTCAGAAAGAAGCTAGCCACATATAAGTACATATAACAAAATAGATAAAGGGATCAATTAATACGAAAAGACCAGGAGACGAAACCTGACCTGTAGTTTTGTTGTCGATGGTATCAAGAAAACCATCTTGTCTTGCCTCTTCTATGCACCAGTCGTGTAAGATATCATGAATTCTTATTCTCTCTATCCATCCATGTGCCCTACTTCTGTCAACGACCTGCACCAAGCTTCTCTGAGCCAACTCGGTTACATAATTCCGTGCTGTTTCTTCTAGTATATGCTTTGGTGTATGTGGAACCAAGCTTTCTGCTATCCATAATTCAATCAGACACGACACAGATATTATGTAGTCCTCGGGATAAGCAGCGAGATAGAGAAAACAAGCTCTTAAATAATGATTTGGCAGGTCCTCGTAACTGCGAGCCAATAGGTCTCGCATCATCTGTCCGTTCTTGGTTGATGGCCAATCCGAGAGTATATTGGACCATGTTTCTGCATTTAGATTTTTCGATAGGTAACCCCCCAAAACTGCAAGTGCAAGTGGCAATCCATCACATTTCTTTGCAAGCTTTCTCCCAAGTTTTTCAAACTCGTCCACATCACGTATGGCAGGCCTTTTATATGATGGTAAAGCTTTGCAACTAAATAGTTCCCAACTATTCTCTTCATCTAACTTCCTCAAATGATGAACATAGGTTGGCATTTGGACATGATTTGCAGCATCTCCCTTCCGGGTGGTTAATAGTACTCTACTACCATTAGATGCATCTGGAAAAGCTTTAACCCTTTTATTTATCTGGTCCCATGTGTCGGTTTCCCACACATCATCAAGAACTAACAAGTATCTTTTTTGCAATAGAAAATCATGGATCTCCTTTCCCACCTCATACTCATTCATCTTAGCAACTGACTCATCTCCACCCCCCATTATTTGTTTCATAATATCCTTTAGTAAATCAATGCCCTTGAATTTTTGAGATACAGTGACCCAAGAAGCTGCCTCAAAGTGTTGTTTGACAGTAGATGAAGTGTATACTTTTCTAGCGAGTGTTGTTTTTCCCGCCCCACCCATGGCAACTATGGAGACAACACTAAGAGTTATGTTCTCTTTTTTGTCAACTAACTTGCCAACTATTTCTTTGTACTCATCCCCAAAACAACAAGGTCAATATCTTCAAAGTTTTGGTGCATAGTACCATAATCTTGTGGACATTCATCCTCAATATGAACCTTTTCTACATCACTAGTATCCAAATTGATTTTCAAACGGTTTGCACTATCAAATATCTCACTGATCTTCCTTCTTACACGCTGTATTTCAGCACCAATTGTGTGAAGGGTAATCAGGTCACTTGGCAAGCGAGCATACCTCGAGATGGCACCCATGAAGCCCTTCTTGAGCCTGTTTCTCTTCTCCATGTAGTCGGCCGCTTCAATGGCATTCTCGGCCTCATATGCCGCATCCCTGATCTGGCTGACCCAGGTACCCACAAGCTCATCTCCTGATCTCCTTTTGGCGTCGGCGGATTTAAGGTAGCTCTTTAGCCGCCTCAGCTCATCCTTCAAGAATCCCACTTCAAGGATGACGCCGCATAGGAATGTGGTCTCCTGGACCGCAAGGGTGCTCACGTTGCCAAGCACGGAGCCAATGGCCGACTCGGCCATTAGTTTCTCCAGGCTCTTTGCCCTCAGAGATGGAATGCTTGAAAATAGATGAGTGGGTGGAAGAAATTAAGCAGGTGTTGCTGGCCAGGAACGATTTGATGGCGTCTGGTATTGTATTTCTTGTTGCTTTGAGCTTGGTTGTATATATAGCAGAGCAGATTCAGCTCAGTTCATGTATACATGATGATGTAAATAAGGGAAAGAATATGGTGTGCTTCCGGGGAGGGCTAGAGGTTCTTTACCTTTGCTGTGACATGAAGGCAAGGTATTAGTAAGATGCATGGAAAGCAAAGAAGCTCCTCCACACCTTTGCTTGAGTCGCAGTTTTAGCATCATTCGATCCCATCTGCATCCAGCCCTGGCAGTTGCTTGTCCTATGAACTTTTTTGCTTCCCAAGGTGTCATCTGTTGGGTGCCATGGCCTTCTCGTAGTGGGCCTCATGGTCTCGTGACACACACAGTGACAGCGACGCAGATTGGGCCCACAAATAATTGGCGCAACCCTTCTCCTCGCTTGATCTCGCATTCCTGGATTGCTGACGCGAGGGTCGATGGCGTGCAGGATTTGCTCGTCAGCCTGAAGATGTTGGAACCACTAGTCTCTACTTCTTTGTTGATTTGGTTTGTGTACCGTTATAAATACGTCATAGGGGAATCACTGCGCTCTGAATTTATGCTCCCAGGGGGACAAGATTTGAATCAAAAATATGAATTCATAGAAGAGGACAGTTTTGCTGATCCAGAAATACTTTTATACAAAAATACTATTGCAAATCTTACCTCATCTGCATCAGTGCATGGATGTTGTAGCATTTTCTCCTTCTGAATATTGGCCTTTAATGTTTTTTTTGCAGGCATATTGGCCTTTAATTTGCTCAGTATCTTCCGGCACATGCATGGTGCAGTAATCTCTTTTCGGAACATCATGCTTATGCTTGTGCTTTCTAGGTGTTGTTTTGCTGGAACGTTTCAAGGAACGACCGAAAGAAACCTCACTTGATGCAACCGTTCATGATAGACTTGCACTATAAGGGGATCCTGATGGGGATATTACCATCAGCAGTAGCGTTTCCGTCGTGTCCAGGTGGCATTTTCTCACAGCATACATACGCTGCATTGTGTTCAAATTAAACACATATACAACTTGATTTCAATTTTTGTTGAAACCAACTTGATTTCAAAATGTTCTCCACCCTGTCCTCCTCATCGTACTTTATCTTATAAAAGAAGTCTGGATCATCTTTTTGTTGATCTTTGAAGTAGGCAACTGTCTCAATCATATCTCCTTCTTTGGTGGCATCTTTGTTTAACATTGTCTTCAGGTTTGTAATGTGCTTAGTACCATAGGGGACGATCAGCTCTGTGCCATAGAAGTCTGACATAATATGCATCATACGCCCTGAAAAGTAGTATATAAAAAATCATTTTCATAAAGTAACAGATTTTTATGCATGGCACTGAGAAGTAGTTTATATGCAGCAATTCAGACACACAAAAACATGTGAAAATGCGCAAGCAAGCCCAGGACATGGTTTGAGCAAGTACTAACTTATGATCAAGCAAGTAGTACAACTAGACTAATATATGTGCACACACAAACCATTTTGATTGTTCAGGGAAAGTCTTACTTGTATTTTTTCCACACAACCTAATACATGAAAAGTGTGCAACAAGTGCAGGCAAGTTGAGGACATGTTTTGAGCAACTGCTAACACCTGGGCAAGCAACTAGCACAACAAGACTAATTAGTTCCTACTAACATATCATTTTAGCGTCAAGGGGAAATGAGTGCTTACAAGCATAGGCAAGTTGTGCCCTTCACTTTGAGCAAGTACTAATAGTAAACCTCCAACTTTGCTCAGCAAAACTAATCTAGTTTAGGACCATGTTTTCGAGCAACTACCAAACTCATGGTCAAGCAAATTGCTCAACAAAACTAACCTAATCAACCCCCAGCAGTAACAAAGGAAACATCAAAAAACAGTAAAGGAGCAGAGAATTGAATCACTTAACACGTTTTAGGGCACGAGCCAAATACCACGCTTAAAAAGACCAGCAGGCAAGCATAAAATTGGTGTTCAGCAACTTAGACAAGAAACACAGGCAAGCTAGTGATCATTTTTTCACCTGTTGTTAAATTGTAGTTGTCAAGATGTGTTAGGAATGCCCTTTCTTCTGGAGGTATCCCTTGGTGCGATCGCAAGTACTTCTTCAAAGATGGCTTGTCTACTAACTTATGGTTATGCTCACCAACATAGTACACCACCTCCCAACGACCATCTACTAGTTTCACCACCATCTTGGCCTTGCAACCAGTTTGAATTATTTTATCTCGCTTTCGTTTCTTGCTTTTCTTTTTAACTTACTTTCATCA
The DNA here is from genome assembly GCF_003073215.2 of Triticum urartu. Taxonomy (NCBI): domain Eukaryota; kingdom Viridiplantae; phylum Streptophyta; class Magnoliopsida; order Poales; family Poaceae; genus Triticum; species Triticum urartu. The sequence continues at coordinate 712,977,246 of NC_053028.1, forward strand.
TCAAGAAAGACAATATCATCATCTTCGTCAACATGTTTTGCCTGATCAATAATTTTGTCTAGGACAGGGGGCTTTTCTGCACCTCCATCGTCCTCTGTAGGTTTTCGAAACTTGTTGCAAACAAATTGCTGCTTTACCAACATACGAGTGTCACCAGTTCTCCTTGTTGTATTCATTTTGATGGAAAACCCAAGCTGCAGAGCATACGCATTGTAGTGCTCCTTTGCACCTTCCAAAGTGTCAAACCGCATCCCCACGTAAGGTTCCTTGGACTGTGACCATGCCTCGTCATCGTTCTCACCAACCAAGCCTGCCAAACTGTTTCCAACAGTCCCACCTATTCCACCTACGGTGTTAGTGTCAACAAGCGTGTGTTCATCCGCCTCTGTTGCTGCCGCTGGATGTGTAGTTGCTTCGACTGTTGCACCCATATCTGTAGGCATAGTTTGCACCACATGTGTCGAAGCATTGTGTGCAGTGACAGGGTTGGGAGATTTAGCCACAAACTCAGCATTGTCAGCTCCACCAAGTTGGATGCTCTGTTCTGTGCAATATAAAGGATCAAGTATATTCATGTCATGAACAAAGGCAAACTCTGGCATATTTTCCTCTGGTACTTCATTTAGGTCAATCATATTTCCAAACCTGCATTTTTTAACACCATGAAAAGATATCTGAGAAGAGGCAAGCAGTTAATACTTTTTTAAAAATGGGGACAAGCACTGTATAATCTTTTGCATGAAAGTTTTGTGCTACAACATTTTTGTCTAATCTTTTTTTAATCATTGGCAGACATCAAATCACCAGGTTGAAGCAAACAGATGAAGCACAAGTCATCGGTTGCATTGGGCAACTTCTTATTCAAAGAGTGTATTCATCATGCAAATATCAGCAAATATCATGAAGAATGCAATGGGATACTTCTACTTTAGTTGAAAGTAATCTAGGAATAGGAGCAGCATCACTACTTTAGTTGAGTGACATGGTCTGTCATGTTCACTAGTATCACTTTTATTACTGTATCTTATGGCAAGATTTACCTCCTACTAGGACCTGTTTTTAAATTTTGTGTGTGTTTTTGCTCTTTTTTTCTTACTTCATAATGCTGGAGCATAGCACAGATTTGTCCCAGATTTTTTGTTCTTGCATATCTTTTATTATACCAGGATGCACATTCCATTTTCCAATGGAGAATAATGGTTGGAGCTCCACCCATCCTCCCGATTAACATCCAGCAATGAAGCATTTCTGCTCCACACAGAACCTTCTATAGGTAAGTTGACTTATGTATGTAGCATCATTATTTTTTCATGATCAAATATCTTCGTAAGGTCCAAATGTCTTTTATAAGTTTTTGCTTGTCTGTTATCATGCATTTTGCCCCATGATAGTATGGAAGTTGCCATATTTTTTGTGTGCAAGTAGATGAAGTAACTCTTCATCCTGTTCATGTAGCACCACCATTTTTTATATGAATTGTTTTGCATTTTTGCCAAAAACTTTTCATGTAAATTGCTATGCTTTTTTGTTCAAGTACATAAAGTTTTCTTTTAAAAATGTAGCAACTAGCAAATCTGAAGGTTTTCAACAGTCAAATTTTGTTTTTTTTCTCATACACATTTTTTTTATGTTCATACAAGCAGGTACACCACAGACATCATATCTCCAAGAACATTCAATAAACAAGTTACATGGAATCTACCACATTGAGCAAAGGAGGTGAGAAAACTGATCTACAATTAAAACATCAAAGCATCATACATTTTATAAGCAACTTAGGTTACTAAAGTAGTGATGCTGCAACCACATTTAGGAGTTTTTGCATCTTAGGTTACTTTCAAGTTTTTGTTCATACAATTATTGTTTTTCTCTTGAAATCAACACCCATCTGCTTAAAACCATCTTTTTTTGCTTATGCCTAGCTTTTTATGATATGCACTTTGGCTGTTCCACAGACATGCTAACAAAACTGCACACCTTATTAGTTCAACAGTACCAAGTTTTTACACATGACTTGCCTTCCTATTGTGTTGCAGTTGCCTAAACAATGCATATAAGTTGCCACTTATAAGTTGCTAACAAAAACTGCACAACTTATTAGTTCAACAGTACCAAGTTTTTACACATGACTTGCCTGCCAATTGTGTTGCAGTTGCCTGAACAATGCATATAAGTTGCCACTTTTTTAATACAAACCTTTTTGCAGGCTAAAAGCATGTAGTGATTAAGAGCATCTCAAATGTAGTAGTTAGATTGCATTATGTATGTCAACACCATCATTTTCTCACGATGAATAACTTGGATTTCCAAGGTTCTAAGACTTGCTTGCCTGTCACTTGTGCATTTGCCCAAAATAGCATGAAAGTTGTTTGTTTTGTTTACATCAAGTAGACGAAGCATCTAGTGATTAAGAGAACCTGAAGAACAGCAGATTAGATGGCTTTTTTTACAGAGGTGTTTATATGTTCTTGTACACAGAGGGACTTATATGTAGTGGCAGACAATTTGGCTTTTCCGAATACTGATGAGAAACAGCAAAATCAAGCGAAAGGAGGTCAGAGATCTGACCTCTAAAATTGCAGCCCTGCCCTTTTTCTCTTGTTTTTCCCTTCTCAGATCAGAAAAGATTTAAGAGGAGAAGCAACTAATCAAAACAGCCGTGCAGGTCATCTCAAGGTTTTCTTGCCGCCATTACAAAGGATCTGAAGGTCTAATGGATCTTGTTGGAGCGTGGGCAAGAAATCTGTGCCTTACTTGGGGGAGAAGAAGATGGTTGGGTGGGGTAGGTAATGGAGCTGGAAGCAACCGGCGGGTGCAAGGTACGGGGGAGGAAGAGCACGTGATGAGGGGACCAATAGATATCGCGTGGAGGGGGGTTGGTTGGGTCGGGACGAAGGAACAGGTGGCTGGTGGCCGGTGGGCTATGGGCCTTACCTTTTATGTACTAGGGGGGGACAGGAAATTACCTTATTTGGCTGGGCCGCCAGGAAACGCTAGGGAGCAGCCGGCTGCTCCCTAGACGCGCAAAGTGTAATTTTATTTTGCTAGGAAGGTCTTAAGTTCTGAACAGATTAGCTGAGAGTGCAGGCATTTAAGTTTTTTAAAATGATAATTGGTAAATTGAACAGATTGATTATTAGGATTTGTTCCAAGTAGCAGTTAATATTTTTTTGGTAGAACTGATGCAAAATAAAGAGGACCTTAGACACTGCATCCTTTTTTTGGGGACATGCAGAAGAAGATTGTTGCTCCTTTTTCATCTGACATGCAACAATTGAGACTTTGATAGTCAGGAGAAGGCGTTATCGTCACAAACAAGGTGTGATATCTTCTATTACGCGAATTTGTGATTTAACCATGAATTTTAATATGTTTTGAAAGATCTTCTTGATATGTGCACTTGAAGTATTATATATGCGTATGTTAGTTGAATTTGTGGTGTATTTTCTTTTTGTCAATTGGACCACCCTGTCATAAAATCCTGGCTACGCCACTGGACACGCCTGGGGACGTCCGCAGAAAGTGACTGATTAGTTCTGAATTAATCTCTTCCACAACCAGATACCTTAATTAGAAACTTCAAATCCATACTATTACATGCAACATAAAACCTAGCGGAGCTCATCGGACTCCGCCGTAGCCATGTCCGGCGGCCGGCTGCGCCACTCGAATTATTGCTCTGGTCGCCGTCTAGGTAGAGTAGGACATGGAACACACACCGTCTCATCGAATTCAAGGCGCCACTGTCTTCCATGCCCTACTATTCCTGATCGGAGTCCAGAACCTTCACGGTGCCGTTGGATGTGAGATGGATGATGGATCCATCTTGTGAGGAGCCGGCGACGTTCACCATGACGCGGTTGGGGACGGATATATATGGGTCAGGTGGGCCAGCGTAGGCCTGGTCTGACGTGGCGGACGCGCCCGGTCATTCCCGGTCCACCTCATATTTGTTCTATATTTAGGTTAGACTAGAAAAATGGCCCGTGCGTTGCTATGGGATAAAAAAGATGTTAAAAGCTACACCGTGCCTTGGTTTCAGAGAATTGGCTCACACGCCTTTTAATCCCACACGGAGGTAGTATTTGAGTTAATTGATCAAACTGCTATGGTAGTAAACATGCCCGTGGTTGGAATGACAGAAAAAAATTTGACACGTCTTCATTTTTTTTAGAATTGTATGTGCACCAACATTTCGGTTCTAGTTTCCGCACAAGTCATATTTTGTTATTTGCTTTGCCCGTTATTTATTGTTAGGCCGGAAGTAATTCAATATTCAATGTTATCCAAGGGCGCTACCAATTATCATTGCATGCACATCAGAATGTAAACCCGGTATTTTTCCTTCCTCCTTGTTGTGGAGTGCAGCCGGCCAAACCAAAGCAGAATGGACAGACGTGTATCTTGCTGGCACCGATCTGATTCTAATAATCCTCCCCTGCTCCTTTATGTGCTTCGTTTGGTCAGCGTGGTCGACGCGTGTGAAGTCTGGTGGCTTCGTGTGACATCCCGAGCAGTGCTTAGCGACACATGCACACACTGTCTGGTGTGCTTAAACGTGGTCTATTTTTATCCTTAGTAAAAGCCTGAATCTCCATCTCGTTTTCAGTCGCCCGAGCGACGAGAGCGTTCGAAGGAGCTCGAAGCAGAGTCGGTGGACCCAGTCGCCCCCCAACCCCCCGCCGGGATCTGTAGCAGCAGTAGAGCAGCAGGACGTCGCCGGTGAGTCAGCTCCTCCGCGGTTCTCCTTCTCCTTCTACCCTCGGTCTCCTCTCTCTCATCACCCTCTCTTTTCGCTCTCGAACAGGACGCAGCAGCTCCAGCACAACAATGGCGCCGCTCACCCTTGCAGCGGCGTCGTGTGTCCTTCCAGTGCTCCCCCTTGCGGCCTCCCCGGACTTGGTCTTCGCTTGGTGTTGGCGGACAGTCGAGCAGGAGCATCTCCCGCACTTGCCTCCCCCGGACGCGCGCAGCCGGCGGCTCCCTCGGGTCCAGCAGCGGTCGCCTCGCGAGCAGTAGCTCGGACGCACGCACTGCCTCCCCGTCAGCCCGGGACGCCGCCCGATCGGGAGGCACCGGTGGACCGGTGAGGCGACCAGCAGCACGCCCCAGCGGCAACACCGGGCAGCAGTAGCATCACGCCCAGACAGGGGGGCACGGCAGGTGCGGCGCGGCGCGGCTACAGTTCAGGGGCGGCAGCAGTTCTCGGCCGCATCCATGCGCGGCGCCGTGGCGTGCTCCTACTCGCGCGGCTGGTCCATGGCCGTTGGCGCATGGCAGGGCAAGGGCGGCGGCGGCAGTTCTAGGCCGCATCCATGGCCAACGACGCGCGGCAGGGCGGCGTGTTCCTACTTGGCACGGCCGATGCGGGCGAGGGAAGAGAGGAATCGGGAGAGGTGCTCACCGGCGGCGCAACTCGTCTCCTCGGTGGCCAAGGGGATCGCCGGACACGGTCTGCAATCTATCCAAATTAGGCACGGTCTCGCGCGTCCACCGTCGGCGGCATGGCTTGACAGGGAATGAGGCGTACTTGGTGGCCGCGCACACAGGGCCGGCCCTGAGGGGGGGCAGAGGGGGCGGCCGCCCCGGGGCCCCATTCCACGTATGCAGGCATGCATGTGGCCGGTAGGCCAGGGCCCAATTTTCTGCTGCACGTACGTACGATGCCGGCTGATCGCGTAGTCAAAGGCCCGGCGCTAGCCCTGGAGCAATATGCGGTCGTGCTCTGATCTTTTTTCGCTCGTTTGCCTACAAAGATCTTCCTTCATCGAGGCCTATCGATCAGCCGACTATACGCGACGAAAGCGGCAACTAGCAGCGTACAACGCGGAGGCACAAGATCTTGAGACGGTCAGCCGGTAGATCGCTGCTGTAGACTGTAGTGCTCTACCTCGACGCCTCCTTCTGTGATCTGATCGCTGCTCTAGTGCTCTGCCGCGGCGCCTCCTTCGTTGATCTGATCGCTGCGCTAGTGCTCCGCTTGGACCTGCTTCGATCCAATCAGGTGATCAACCGATCGCGTTGACCACTCGTTGTCTTGCCGTCCGGAAATTTTGTAGGTATACTATACCATGAATCAGTAATTCATTTTCTATGTGTCTACTGCTATTAAGTAATTTAATTCTCACTGATTTAGTACAAAGTTGGATCATCTATTTTGAAACGGGGGAAGTAGCTATTGTGCAATTATTTTTTTCACCTCTTTAGAAAGACTTCTGGATGAGTTGATAGAATCATAGAGGGGAGCCATGGACAATTTTTTCAATAATAACACTGAGGCTTTGACGAAATCTGATGAATTGAGGAAAATAGCTATGGATGGCCAAACTAATGGGAGTAGGACGAAGATGTTAACGGAAGTGTCCCTGAGAATACAGGTCGCATCGGATGCACATGCACGGTCAGCTAATAAGGTTTTAAGGTAATTTTGCATCATAAGTGACTTTGTACCAAGAATGTTTTTCAAGATAATATGCATAAACAATTTGATATAAATATTGCTGTTAGATTCATTTAAATGTCTTTTGGTATTGTTATGACAATTGTTATTGTTACTCCCTCCATTTCAATGAAGGGGCGCATGCTTCTCAAAATTTAACTTTAACCATAAATTAGATTAATATAATATATATTTTTGTAACTTAAAAACTATACCGTTGAGAACCTCTTTTCGATACAAATTCAAAGGTATAATTGTTATCACATATAACCCATGTTTGATTGGTCTAAATTATGATTAAAGTTGTTTTTGGGATGCGTGGGCACCTTATTTATAGAAATGAAGGGAGTATAATGTTAATATCAAGGGCCCCAAATTTCAGTTTCGCCCTGTGCCCCCAAAATCTCAGGACCGGCCCTGCGCGCACACGGGGCAGGTCGCCATGGTGGGTTCGCACGTACCGCACAGGGATAGCCGCCGGCAACGGAGCAGCAGAATGACAGAACACAGGCGTCCCACCGCGACTTCACTGGTGGGCTGCAGCTGGTCTAGTTTGGCGTGGAGGCCGGCAGCGACGACCTCGTGGCTCTTGGCGACGCCTAGCCATGCTGGGCTTACTGCCAGAGCCTCTCCACCAGTTCGCCGTTGCGGTAGCACCCGCACTCCAGTTCAGCCAATACAGCTTGAAGCCGCCCCTCCGTAGCGTGCTCCACAGCAGCCAACACCGCCCTCGCGTGCCGCCGGCGTGCCGCGACGCCTCGCCCCAAGAGAGCATGCAGGCCGCCTTATCATCCTCCGCTGCGACGCCTCGGTCCGCCCCTCCCTTCAACGCCCGCTGCGACGCCTCGGTACGCCGCGCTCTACAACGCCAGCCGCGATACCTCGCCCCATTCCTGGGCTCGGGCGGCTCTGACGTCCGCCGCGACGCATCCCCAGCCTTGGCTTCTGCGGCGTCGACGCCGGCGGCAAGCGGCGGGGGGTGCACGGCAGTTCAATGGAGGCAGGGTGTTTTTTGTAATCAAACGTAACGTTATCCACACTTTAAGTAGTACTGCGGGTTTATTTCTCAGAAATAGAGGGACTTTTTTGCAAAAAAGCATGATGTACGACCAGAAGCAATCGCTGGTTTATTAGTAGGTAAATATATAAAAAGGGTACTGGTCAGCTGGCGTTTGAGGCCGGTTTAAGGTGTCCGTCTTGATCAACTCTTTTTTGATTGGTAAGTTATCGGGCTGTCCACCCGGGCGTTTGAGAGGAGTTTGTGGCGCCCAGCTGGCTGTAGATGCTCTAACGACCGACATGGTTGAATCATTCCCCATCATTCCGTAGCATGGCATTTGAGATTTTGTGACGGTTAGATCGATCGTTGCAAGGATAAAAAGTTACGTTTTGAAGGGGAACGTAACGAAACTGAAGAGCTGAGAATATTACTCCACGTGGCTAATCATGTGTCAGATGGTTAGGTGGCCTAAACTAAATCGCTGTCATACGAATCGGTGAAGCGTACATTATGGCGTCCAAATCGCAGTACATCTTCTCCTTTCGCCCTAGCCCTAGCTAGGGTTTACATCGTCGGCATACGGCTTCGCCCGCAGGCTGCGAGAAATCCAACGAGATCCCGGCCGGAGAAGAGATGGATCCATCGATGGAGCCCTCCAGCAAGCTGATTCATGCCGCCATAGACCCTCTCGAAAATCAATCAATGGATCTACACAGTAAGCGGATCCGCGGCGCCGCCCAAGATGACCGGCTAAGCGACATGCCCGACTGTCTCCTGCAGAGCATCCTCTCCTTCCTCGAGTCCCGGCAGGCGGTCCGATCAAGCGTGCTCTCACGGAGGTGGAGGAACATCTGGCGCTCCGTACCGTGCCTCGACATCGACTTCACATTGTTCCGCCGTCAAGCCCGCTGTCGAAGCCGAAAGTGCTGCGTAACTGATTACGGACGGATGAAGGTATGTGCCAAGGAGTGGCGGCCGTTCGAGGAGTTCAGCGACAAGCTCTTGCTGCTTCACAGCGCCCCATCATTGGACAGGCTCCGGATACATGTCCTGGACGTAAACTATGATGACAGGCAGGCGTGCTCCAGATGGATCAGCAGGGGCGTCCAGCGCAGCCCCACGGTGATCGACATTCACATGGACTCAAGTTGGGGTTGGGGAAAATGGTTCCTCCCCGATCTGGGATCCAGTTCATATCGCCTAACAACGCTGCTCCTTCATGGTGTACAATTGGACGATAGCTTTGCAGAGCAGCTCCGTGGCGGGTACCTTGTTCTTGAGCATCTGAGTCTCGTTAAGTGCTTCTATCGCATTGGCGACATTGCGTCCGGAAGCCTAACACACCTCACAATTGATGACTGTGTAGGCCATCACGGGTTTTCTGATGGAATTGTGGTCGCTGCTCCAAGGCTAACGTTTTTGCATACTTCTTTGTCAACTAGCATCACCTTCCTTCGTCAAGACATCACTATGTGTGACATCATGGTACCAGACAAAGGCTAGCTTTTTGGACAACTTATATAGGATATTTAACATACAGCATCTAGAATTGTTTGGTTTCAACATGATGGTAAGTCTCTCATTCTATTTATTTTTCACGGCCCACCATGCCATTCCACTAGTTGATTTGTGTTCATGTCGTTGCTCAACTAGTTCTATATATGTTGCTTCATTTCTTCACATATTGCCTTGATTTATCTCACACCTAGGTTAATTTTCCGTTAATGTTGTGTTCTAGCAAGGTACTGCTGCATTACAAAAAATATATACATATACTTATTTAATCAGAAAAAAATCTTATCATGTTAAGGGTAGTAATTTGCTCGATCTATTATTGTCTTTTATTGAATGATATTACATCACCATAAACATCCATCAAAATTTAAAGTATATTTATTTCTTAATATAATCTTTTTGTTTGCATCGTTCGATAAAAATGAGACAAATAATGTGACATTGGATATTTCAAATTACCCCATTAGGAAGTTCTGTTTGTGAGTATTAATAGTAGTATATTATTTTTCTGTTTCAGGTAAACCTACTACAGATTTCAGATAAACTCCCACAGTTCAATAATGTGAGAACTTTATTAATCAACCGATGCGATCTCAAAACGAACGTAAATATTAAAACACTGGATCACTTTCTCCAAAGCATGCCGAGCTTAGAAACGCTTACTCTGCAGAACTGTGAGGTATTTCAACCATATTTGCATTTAATGCAATATTTCATCACTTAATTGCCTTTCTAGACATCCTCTTATATGGTTTTATACTACCTAAAGTTCACAGATCGCTCGAAGAGGAGGACATCAAGGGCCAAGTGGCGAAATGTTGCTATCAAAAGCCAGAATCTTATGTCTTTCAAGTGTGATAATTTGGAGGTGATTGAAATCAAGCATAGCAAAGATGACGATACCGATGAGTTGTTTGAGCTCCTAACGGGCCTTTGGCGGAACCTAGGCAGGACCAACATCAAACTCACCAAAGTTTAAAGAACTTGACACATTCATAATAGCTACTAGTTGTGAACTTAAAGTTTCTGTTACAATTTCTCGTCATGTGTATCATTACATGTTAATTACTCGGTTGGACAAGCATCAACATTGTGCTGAGTACACGTTACGTATTTTTAAAAGATTGTCGTAATTGATCGTAGAAAAACAAATCTACTCTAGTTATGATCTCTTCTGATGTTGGGATGCCACTTATTGTGAGAAGGCTTTTCTTGTGCTTTTCATCGCTACCTAGCCACAGAAGTGCTTGATTTTGGCTTTCTGTGCTTCTGTCAATCTGAACCTGAACCATAGCCTCCCGGGTTGCTCTCGAGTGACTTCGGAGGCGCCACCACTGCCATCAAAAAAATATCTACCCCCGTCGTGCCATTCACCTCGTCACTGCTGGAAGAGGCCATCTGATGCCAGGCGGCAGCTGCGGGGTCTCTCCCCGCTTCTTCTTCCGCCCTGGCGGTCTTTGTCCATCTCCATCCACGCGTATGCCTGTCTTGGCTTTGAACTATCTGATATTCCCCATCATTATTAGCACGATGGTAATTACAGCTAAAGATGCCATGATCTACGTATCCGGTGGTGCCGACAACAGTGGATCCTTGAGATGTGCTTCCACAAAGCTGCACAAGTAGATTGGCCCATGACCATGAGTGGTAGTTCTAGTAGGCGCAGAAGTGCACATCTTCGGCCAATCAAGACCCTCCGATAAAGCCGGCAAAAGTCCTTGTACTCCAACCAACGAAGAACTCGCCGTCCTCAGTGCATGCGCCGTTGGCCGTCATGGGCAACCATTTTGTGTTTATGCATGGCTACCGCATGAGGACAACGTTGATCTATAGGGTGCATCTAGTGCTGACCTGTTTTAGCCCTGCCCGATGGCCGCTGAGGACCTAGTAGGACCCACCTTGCAGCACACTACACTGGTCATGGGTTAACATCCATTGAGCCATGACATCCCTGACGTGGACCAGATTGGAAGCAAACATGATATTAGGTGCCACAGGTAAAATCTGACCACTCAAAGTTTGAATACTAAAACGATAATATATCAAGTTATCAGATGATGACGATGCACCAGCTTGTATTGCAAATATTTTTAGAGTGCACCACATGTTAGAAAGAAGCTATCCACATATAAAGGGCATGTAGTAAAATAGAAAATAGAATCAATTAATAGGAAGAGACCACCAGGAGAAGCCTGTCCTGCAGTTTAATTGATAGCATCAAGAAAACCATCATGTCTTGGTTCTTCTATCCACCAGTCACGTAAGATATTGTGAATCATTATTCTCTCTATCCATCCATGTGTCGTACTTCTGCCAACAACTTGTACCAAGCTTCTTTAAGCCAATTCGGTTACATAATTATGTGTTGTTTCTTCTAGTATATGCTTTGGTGTATGTGGAATGAAGCTTTCTTCTATCAATAATTCAATGAGACCTGGCACATATATTACAGAATCTTCGGGAAAAGCAGCAAGATATAGTAAAGAAGCTCTTAAATAATGATTTGGCAGGTCCTTGTAACTGTGAGCCAGTATGTCTTGCATCATCTGTCCATTCTTGGTTGATGGCCAATCAGAGTATATATCAGACCATGTTTGTGTATTTAGAATTTTTTTTCTAGATGACCCCTCAAAACAGCAAGTGCAAGTGTAAATCCATCACATTTCTTTGTTTTTTTGTAAGCTTTCTCCCAAGTTTTTCAAACTCGTCCACATCACATATGATGGACCTTCTGTATGATGGTAAACTTTGCTACTAAAATGTTCCCAACTTTTCTCTTCATCTATCTTCTTCAAATGATGAACATAGGTTGGCTTGTGGACATGATTTGCAACATCTTCCCTCTGCGTGGTTAATAATAAATACTCTACCACCATTCGCTGCATCTACAAAAGCTTTAACCTTTTTATTTATTTGGTCACATGTGTCGGTTTCCCACACATCATCAAGAACTACCAAGTATATTTTTTCCAATAGAAAATCGTGGATCTCCTTTCCCACCTCATACTCATCTTCTATTCCTAAATAGCTACAAGCCACCACATATCTGTCCTAGCCATGCAACCATGCCACATAAGCAAATTATACATTTAAATCATATATTCCTCCCTCCGTCTGGAAATACTTGTCGAAGAAATGGATAAAAATGAATGTATCTAGAACTGAAATGCGTCTAGATGCATTCATTTCTCCGACAAGTATTTGTGGACGGAGGGAGTGCTATTTATTGAATTACTCTATGCATGCAATGCTGCCACATCATAAATTCGTGCATGTTAAGTAATTTTTTGCATTAGAGTTTGTATTGATAATATCTGTTGGGCGATTGGAGCATATCTATATAGTTCACCCTTCAATTTTTCTGTTAGATATGCCATTCTTTTAACTGCAATTCAATTTCTTTATAGGCTTCATATTTATTTTATTTTTTAGATTATATTTTCTTTTCAAGTTTGATACTTTTCTAGCAACTTTTTACGCGTTTCTTCTAGCAAGATTCCGCATCAATTGGCCGGACATCTTCTAGTTCATCCTAGCAATTGACTCATCTCTCCCCCCCAATTATTTGTTTCATAATATCCTTTAGCTAGTAGAACAGTGCCCTTGAATGTTTGAGATACAATGACCGAATATGCTTCCTCAGAGTATTGCCCTCATATATACCTCATGTAGTCACACGTAAAGACGACATGTCGTCTCGTGCTTGTAATACTCCTTTATTATAGTGATTGCGCTTTCGTATGTCCGCAGTTTTCTTCCGCAAGGGTTTTCACTTAAAAATCTGTCTTTCGTGTCTCGTTTATTCTTATTTTATCTAACAAGTGATATAGAGAGGCAAGTTCGTATATACGAGATTAGATTCGAGTTCGAGAGAAGTTGAGGTCTGCTACGCCGCCGCCGTCCCGAAAGGTCCCGGAGACCGACAGGAGATGGAGTGGTCCGGGATTCATCAATTTGTGGTGTTCCGCCGCGCTGTCACGTCAATCTGGAGGAGATCATTCTGCTAGCCGCAGTTGCTGCTGTTCCAGGCGTGAACCAAAGTCAACATCCACCAGGGCTACAAGTTACGAGGAGATCAAGCTCCGTTTGTCCGCTCGTTCCACGGAGATTCCTCACGTGAAGAAAACTAGTACTACGAGGTGCAAATATGATTTCATCTACTAGTACTCCTATTCGTGTCGCGTGAACTCGTGAAGGCTACAATATACCTTTTCTTCTTGAATTGCTACAGCTACCTGAAGCCATATCAGGTGTTGTTCATCCTATTCTATTCGAGCCGTAAATTAATTATGTCTAGAATTTTTTTACTTCTGACTTGTACTACTTTGTGCACTGATTTTATCGACTCATGGTCTCCATGAAGTACGATCTTCCGCTACTGGATCGTGACACAAGGTTTACCCTCTGACAAGTCAAGATGCAGGCATTGTTGGCACAATCCAATTATGATGATGCACTGGATAGTTTTTCAAAGAATAGAATTCAGGACTGGACTGATGAGGAGAAAAGAAAGGACCATCAAGCATTGTCACAAATTCAACTCCATTTGCATAATAATATTTTGCAGGAAGTATTGAGCGAGAAAACTGCCGCCGCTCTATGGTTAAAGCTGGAAGGGATTTGCGTAACAAAAGATCTCACCCGCAAGATGCATCTGAAGCAAAAATATTCCTGCACAGGTAACCCGAGGGAGGTAATGTTTTGAATCATAATACATAATTTAAGGAGATTATATCTGATCTTACTGCAATGGATGTTAAGTATGACGAGCAAGATACAATTTTAATGTTACTTTATTCACTGCTAAGTTTTTTATTCACTGCTAAGTTCTTATACCAATTTTAAAGACACCATATTATACAGTCGTGACATTCTCACACTTCATGAAGTTTATGAAGCTTTAAACTCTAAGGAGAATATGAAACTAATTGTGCCTCATGATGGATCAAAGTTTATCCCAAGCCAAGGGATTATCTGTTCTTGGCAGGACAAAGAAGAAGAACTCAAGTAGTGGAAACACAGGCAAAAGTAAAAAACGGCTACAGATCACAATCCAGACACAAGAAACAGTATTGCAGATATTACAAAAGAGACGAGCATGACATCTCATAATGTTTCAAGTTACAGAAAAAAGGAAAAGAGGAATGGTACATACAAACCTAAAGGTAACAAACAAGGTGAAAATTCTGGTAATGTTGCTCTTGATGATAGTTCCGATGATGCCCTTGTTGTTATTGCTGGATGTGCTGAGACCAATGATGACTGGGTACTTGACACTGCATGTAGTTTTCATATGTGTCAACATAGAGATTGGTTTACTACTTTTGATTGTACTACTACAGCTAGTTCCGTCTTGGGTTTTGATAATTCACCCTGCAAGATTGAAGGCATAGGTTCGGTTTGAATCAAGATGCTTGATGGCACAATCAGAACTTACATAGATGTTCGGTATATTCTGAAGATGAAGAAAAATCCCATCTCTGTTAGTACCCTTGATGCAAAGGGGTACAACTATTCAGGTGGAGACAACGTTGTGAATGTCACCAAAGGTTCCCTGATTGTGATGAAAGGTGACTTAAGTTCAACCAATGGTCTTTATTACCATCGATGCTCTACCGTTTCAGATAATGCTACTCTGGTTATTTTAAAGAATTTTGATTTTGATGCTGCTAACCTTTGGCATATGCATCTTGGACATACGAGTGAACTTGGTTTGGCAGAGTTTAATAAGAGAGGTCTTCTTGATGGATACAAAACTAGAAAAATGAAATTTTGTGAGCATTGTATATTTGGCAAGCACAAGAGGGTGAAGTTCAACACTTAGGTTCATAAAAATGAAGTTATTCTTGATTATGTGCATTTTGATTCATGGGGACCATCTCGCCGAAAGTCACTAGCTGGTGCTAGTTACATGTTGACTATTATTGTTGATTACTCAAGAAAAGTATGGCCTTATTTTTGAATCATAAATATCAAGCCTTTTCATAATTTAAGGACTGGAAGATTACGATTGATAGGCGAACTAAAAAGAAGGTAATATATTTCGCATTGATAATTGTATAGAATTCTGTTCTAAGCAATTTGAGAATTATTGCAAGTCTCAAAGCATTGGAAGACATTACACCATTCCTTATACTCCTCAACAAAATGGTGTTGCTGAGCATATGAACAAGACCACTGAGGGAGTCCTGGATTAGGGGGTGTTCGGGTAGCCGGACTCCTGGACTATGAAGATACAAGATTGAAGACTTCGTCCCGTGTCCGGATGGGACTTTCCTTGGCGTGGAAGGCAAGCTTGGCGATGCGGATATTCAAGATCTCCTACCATTGTAACTGACTTTATGTAACCCTAACCCTATCCGGTGTCTATATAAACCGGAGGGTTGTAGTTCGTAGGCAATCAACTCCTTACACAACAATCATACCATAGGCTAGCTTCTAGGGTTTTAGCCTCCTTGATCTCGTGGTAGATCTACTCTTGTACTACCCATATCATCAATATTAATCAAGCAGGAGTAGGGTATTACCTCCATCGAGAGGGCCCGAACCTGGGTAAAAAACATTGTGTCCCTTGTCTCCTGTTACCATCTGGCCTAGACGCACAGTTCGGGAACCCCTACCCGAGATCTGCCGGTTTTGACACCGACATTGGTGCTTTCATTGAGAGTTCCTCTATGTCGTCGCCTTTAGGCCCGATGGCTCCTTTGATCATCAACAACGATACGGTCCAGGGTGAGACTTTTCTCCCCGGACAGATCTTCATCTTCGGCGGCTTCGCTCTGCGGGCCAATTCGCTCGGACACCTTGAGCAGATCGAAATCTACGCCCCTGGCCATCAGGTCAGGTTTGGAAGCCTAAACTACACGGCTGACATCCACGGGGACTTGATCTTCGACGGATTCGAGCCACAGCCAAGCGCGCCGCACTGTCTCGATGGGCATGATATAGCTCTGCCGCCGAACAGCGCCTTGGAGGCCGCACACGCATCGGTTTCGACCATTGATTCGGAGCCTACTGCGCCGATCGAGGATCAGCGGTTGGACGCTGCCTCAGGGGCTGCGATCTCAGAGGCGATCGAGCCGACCTCCAGCCCCGCACTCTGCACGACCCGTGACTTCGAGGATCCGGACTCCTCCCCGGACTCCGAACCCCCCGCGCCCCTGCCAATCGAATCCGATTGGGCGCCGATAATGGAGTTCACCGCCACAGACATCTTTTAGCATTCGCCTTTTGGCGACATCCTGAATTCTCTTAAGTCTCTCTCTTTATCAGGAGAGCCCTGGCCGGACTACAGTCAGCGAGGGTGGGATACGGATGATGAAGAAATTCAAAGCCCACCCACCACCCACTTTGTAGCCACTGTCGACGATCTAACCGACATGCTTGACTTCAGCTCCGAAGACATCGACGGCATGGACGACGATGTAGCAGACGAACAGGAACCAGCACCTGTAGGGCGCTAGAAGGCCACCTCGTCATATGACATATATATTGTGGATACTCCAAAAGATGGAGATGGCGATGGAACAGTGGGGGATGACGCCCCCAAGAAACAGCCAAAGCGCCGGCGTCAGCGGCGCCGCTCTAAGTCCCGCCAAAGCAAAAACGGTGATTTCGGCATGGGAGATAATACTACCCCGGATAGCGCCGAAGAACACCCACCTCAGCAAGATTCGGCACAGGAAGATGGAGAAGCCAGTCCTCATGAGATAGCGGCAGACCGAGAGGTCGAGGATGATAACTATACGCCTCCCTCCGAAGACGAGGCAAGCCTCGATGACGACGAATTCGTCATACCATCAGACCCCGCCGAACAAGAGCGGTTTAAACGCAGGATTTTAGCCACGGCAAGCAGCCTCAAGAAAAAGCAGCAACAGCTTAGAGATGCCCAAGATTTGTTAGCTGATAGATGGACTGAAGTCCTTGCGGCCGAAGAGTATGAACTCGAACGCCCCTCCAAGAGTTACCTGAAGCGCAGGCCGCTACCCCGATCAGAGGAGGAAGCACCTACATCACCAGCGCATGACATGGCAGACTGGCCACCTCGCGGCCGCGACAGAGAGGCCTCTCGGCCCTCCACCCAAGCCATGCCCCGACGTCGCTCAACTAAGGCACGGGAAAATGCGCCCGACCTGCGAGACATACTGGAGGATAAGGCAAGACAAACAAGATTGATCTACGGATCGCACAGGCACCCTACGACATGTGACAATGATCTTCACTCCAGATACAACAAATCCGGCCGGGCCGAACACAACAGACATAGCTCTTCCAAGCTGCGTCGTGATATAGCCCAGTACAGAGGCGCCGCACACCCGCTATGCTTCACGAATGAAGTAATGGATCATAAAATCCCAGAGGGTTTCAAACCCGTAAACATCGAATCATACGATGGCACAACAGATTCGGCGGTATGGATCGAGGATTATCTCCTTCACATCCACATGGCACACGGCGATGATCTACACGCCATCAAATACCTCCCGCTCAAACTTAAAGGACCGGCCCGGTATTGGCTTAACAGCTTGCCAGCAGACTCAATCGGTTCTTGGGAGGACCTGGAAGCCGCATTCCTCGACAACTTCCAGGGCACTTACGTGCGACCGCCGGATGCCGACGACTTAAGCCACATAATTCAGCAGCCAGAGGAATCGGCCAGACAATTCTGGACACGGTTCCTAACAAAGAAAAACCAGATAGTCGACTGTCCGGACGCAGAGGCCCTAGCAGCCTTCAAGCATAACATCCGCGACGAGTGGCTTGCCCGGCACCCGGGATAGGAAAAGCCGAAATCCATGGCAGCCCTCACGACACTCATGACCCGCTTTTGCGCGGGAGAAGACAGCTGGCTAGCCCGCAGTAACAACTTATCAAAGAACCCTGGTAATTCGGATACCAAGGACAAAAGTGGCAGGACACGTCGGAATAAGAAAAAACGCCGTGTTAACAGCGACAGCAATGAAGACACGGCAGTCAATGCCGGATTCAAAGGCTATAAATCCGGTCAGCGGAAAAAACCATTCAAAAAGAATACTCAGGGCCCGTCCAGTTTGGACCGAATACTCGATCGCTTGTGCCAGATACATGGCACCCCCGAAAGGCCGGCCAATCACACTAACAGGGATTGTTGGGTGTTCAAGCAGGCAGCCAAGTTAAGGGCCGAAAACAGAGACAAGGGGCTGCACAGCGACGACGAGGAGCCCAAGCCGCCGAACAACAATGTACAGAAGGGCTTTCCCCCACAAGTGCGGACGGTGAACATGATATACGCAACCCACATTCCCAAGTGGGAGCGGAAGCGTGCGCTACGGGACGTATACGCGATAGAGTCAGTCGCCCCAAAGTTCAACCCATGGTCCTCCTGCCCGATCACTTTTGATTGAAGGGACCATCCCACTAGTATCCGTCATGGCGGCTTCGCCGCATTGGTTCTCGACCCAATCATCGACGGATTTCATCTCACAAGAGTCCTCATGGACGGCGGCAGTAGCCTGAACCTGCTTTATCAGAATACAGTGCGGAAAATGGGCATAGATCCCTCAAGGATTAGGCCCACAAAAATGACCTTTAAAGGCGTTATACCAGGTGTAGAAGCCAACTGTACAGGCTCAGTAACACTTGACGTGGTCTTCGGATCCCCGGACAATTTCCGAAGCGAAGAGTTAATTTTCAATATAGTCCCGTTTCGCAGTGGCTATCACGCCCTGCTCGGACGAACCGCATTCGCAAAATTCAATGCGGTGCCGCACTACGCATATCTCAAGCTCAAGATGCCAGGCCCTCGAGGAGTAATTACGGTCAACGGAAACACCGAATGCTCCCTCCGTACAGAGGAGCATACGGCGGCTCTCGCAGCGGAGGTACAAAGTAGCCTTCTCAGGCAATTCTCCAGTCCGGCCATTAAAAAGCCAGACACTGCCAAGCGCGCCCGGAGTAACCCACAACAGGACCGCCTGGCACACTCTGAGCAAGCGTAGCAATGCGTCCCCAACCCCAGCTTTCGCGACATAGCGAAACCAGTACCTCGCGTACATAACTATGCCCATAAAATACCATGGGCACAGGGGAAGGGGCACACTAACGGCACGCCCAAAATACGGCTTAAAACGTACTAGGGGCTGCCAGATTCTTCTTTTAATTTTTTCTTACTTTCAGGACTCCATACTTCGGACGACCTGTTCGGCAATTCGACTGCCGCACAAACGATGCAAGATTTAGGGAGGCAGACAAGCCATGCCGCATTATGGAACCCCCAGGTGGTCTCTGTTACGAGCGGTATACCTGTTTTAAATACAATTCCGCGGCCTGCCCCTGGTCAGGACATACTGAATAGTCCAATATCTTTTGCTTACCGCACTATTTGTATCGTTCGGCTTTGATAAATAGCCTCTCTATAAACAATGCATAGCTTTTGTCTATTTTCTGCATTACTCTCTTTTATATATGTTCATTATTGACATGTTGCACCCGTACACTGTGGTACGGCAAGTACGCCAGGGGCTTCAGTACCCTTTAATATGGTGTGAGAAGTCTGTATACTTTCACAAGTGTGGCACCCCGAACTTATAACACTATATGCATCGGCTCCGAATCATGATTTGGGTCAATAGTTGGGTTTGCCCGGCTCCTATATTTTGGTACCTTACGTTCCGCTATATCGGTTAAGGTAGCACTAAGAGAACCACTGCGATTGTGCCCCGGTTGAGCTAGGTTAAGCACCTCAGTGGAGAAAGCTAAAACTCACTGTCATGATGAGGCGAGAGACCAGTCGCTGTTCGAGAGGTTTTTCGAGTCCCTAAAGACTTATGCCGCTTCGAGCGAGGAGCCGGATTTGTCCGGCCAAGGCGTGGATAGCGCCCCGAACTCGGTCTTCCGAACTAGGGGCTTCGCCGAAATTTAAAATTATAAAGTTCTATGGCTAAGTGAGAGTGTTCAAGCATTATAGTCCGATTGTCTGGTTCGTTGTGCTGAGCGCCTCCCTCGAAGGACCCAACTATGGGAAAAAGAGCGCTTAGGTTTATCCCGAACACCCCAGCACTAGTGGCATGGGGGCAGAAGCCGACGACTGGCCATCTCTCAATTTTTTGATAAACGGCCGCACAGAAAATAATATTTTAAATTCAACAAGCATTGCTTAAGCGCCTATGAACAAGTTTTCAGCGCACAGGATAAAAACGAGCGAGTTTATTCAAAAATTACATCCTTGGTACATTCATCCGCCACAAGGCGGGCACCCGCAAGAACATCCTTGTAATAGTTCTCGGGCTTGCGATGCTCCTTCCCCGGCGGCGACCCGTCCTTCACAAGCTTCTCACCGTCCAGCTTACCCCAGTGCACCTTTGCACGGGCAAGGCCCGACGGGCACCTTCGATGCAGACGGAGCGCTTGATGACCTCGAGCCTTGGACAGGCCTCCACCAGCCGCCGCACCAGCCCGAAGTAGCTCCCAGGCAGGGCCTCTCCGGGCCATAGCCAAACTATGAAGCCCTTCATGGCCTGTTCGGCCGCCTTGTGGAGCTCGACCAGCTGTTTCAGCTGGTCGCTCAAGGGCACAGGGTGTCCGGCCTCAGCATACTGAGACCAGAACACCTTCTTCATCGAGCTGCCCTCTTCAGCTCGGTAGAATGCGGCGGCGTCGGATACGCTGCGGGGAAGATCTGCGAATGCCCTTGGAGAACTCCGGATTCAGGTAAGTAACAAGTAGTTTACTTTTATATTTCTGCTTTACATAAAGAATGCCTTACCCGCTGCTATCTTCTTCATCTCCTCCAACTCTTGGAGGGCCTTTTGGGCTTCGGCCTTGGCAGACTTGGCAGTCTCAAGGGCCGCCGCGAGCTCGGACGCTTGGGTCTTTGACTCAAGCTCCAAACTCTCATGTTTTTTCATGAGAGCCTGAAGCTCTTGCTGCACCTCGCTGACCTGAGCCCCAAGTTTCTCTCGCTCGGTGCGCTCCGCGGCCGTTTTCTTTTCGGCCTCGGACAGCGCCTGCTTGAGGGTCGCCACCTCACTCGTGGCCCTTATAATAAGCAGTGCAATCCTGTTATTTTTTGCAATCACGCCTCTCTATAGGCACTTTTTCTGTAAGGTATTTCCTACCTTCTTTTTCCTCGAGCTGCCGCTTGGCAAGGCCGAGCTCTTGCTCGGTCCGCTTGAGGTCCTGTTTCAGGACACCCACCTCCGCAGTCAGTGCGGCGGTGGATAGCAGCGAAGCCTGCACACGCATATTCACTCTTTATTGTTAGACTCCTGCGAAATTTACTAGATCCTCTATTCGGCTTTTCTTTCCGAATGCCAAACAGAGCATCAGGGGCTACTGTCTATGCCGTACTATTTTTACATATTTTTACTTACCTCGAAGCCTGTTAGAAGGCTAGCGCAAGCTTCAGTCAGTCCGCTCTTGGCGGACTGAACCTTCTGGATCACCGTACTCATAATAGTACGGTGCCCCTTGTCGATGGAGACGCCGTCAAGCACCTCCAGCAGATTGTCCGGCACCTCCGGTTGGACGGAGGCCGCCGGCTCAGAAGGCTTGCTCCTCTTGGAAGGAGTTCGCCTACCGCGGTCCGGAACTGTGGAAGATTCCGGCACGGTGTCCGGCACAAAGCCGGACTTGGAGCCCTAGGGGGCCTTATCCCCTTCACTCCTGGAGTCCGGGAGGTTGCCTTGCGGCTCCTCCGGGATCACCTCCTCCTGCCTCGGAGCTTGTCGCGATGCCACTTCGGCGTCGTCTGCAGTGCGGGGGGAGACAGCGGGCGGAATTGAGTTCACGTCCGATGAGTCCAGGGAGCCGCCCGACAATTCGTTGAATTCGGCCCGGGGCAGACTGCATAATTACATTCGACATTAGGGAAAGCTGTGCAACAAAGGAACATCATGAGTTATTCTGATATCCGAACTTACGATTTCGCCGGACGCTTGGCCCTGTTTGGCCACTCCTCTTTGCCCTCTTCGGCGCTCGGGGCGTAGTCCGGCGGAGGGGTCTTCCTTTTCCTAGATCCCTCGGCCACCCCCGTTGGGGCGGCCTTCCTCTTCTCTCCTCCCTCCGCGCGGGGGGGGGGAGTTTTCTTCTTCCTCCTCCTCGTTTTCGTGGGAGGAGGGCGTCTCGGATTCGTCAGATGACGAGTCGGACACCACCATGTTGCGGGCACTCTTTCGAGTCCCCGTGGTCTTCTTCTTCTTGGCCTTCTTCTCCAGCACCACATAAGGCGCCGGAACCAGCAGCTTCGCTAGTAGAGCTGGGGCTGGGTCTTCGGGCAGCGGAGCCGGACAGTTAATCGGTCCGGATATCGCCCGCCAAGCCTGTCAAAGGTAAGGGAGTTTATATCCCGCATAGAGTCAAACTATGAAAAAACTTAACATCCTGTAAAAGGTGAAAATAGCTTACCTCGCTAGCGTGACGCTGCGAGCTGTATCCGCGGTCCTCGGAAGCGGATGCGGGAGCCTCGGCACCTTTGATTAGCGCCTTCCAGACGTCTTCATACGTCGTGCCGAAGAGCCTGTTAAGGGTTCGGTGCTATGCCGGGTCGAACTCCCACAGAGTAAAGTCCCGTTGTTGACATGGGAGGATTCGGCGAACGAGCATGACCTGGACTACATTTACAAGCCTGATTGGCTTGTTTACCAGGGACTGGATGCATGTCTTCAGTCCGGTCACCTCTTCCTCGTTACCTCACGATAGGCCCGTCTCTTTCCAGGACATGAGCCGCGTGGGGGGTCCGGATCGGAACTCAGGGGCTGCGATCCATTTCGGATTGCGTGGCTCGGTGATGTAAAACCACCCGGCTTGCCACCCCTTTAGGGTCTCTACGAAGGAGCCCTCGAACCACAGGACGCTGGCAATCTTGCCCGCCATGGCGCCTCCGCACTCCGCCTGGCTGCCGCGCACCACCTTGGGCTTGACGTTGAAGGTCTTGACCCAGAGGCCGAAATGGGGGCGGACGCGGAGGAAAGCCTCGCACACGACGATAAACGCCGAGATGTTGAGGATGAAGTTCGGGGCCAGATCGTGGAAATCCAGGCCGTAGTAGAACATGAGCCCCCGGACAAATGGGTGAAGTGGAAAACCCAGTCCGCGGAGGAAGTGGGGAAGGAATACTACCCTCTCGTGGGGCCTTGGGGTGGGGAGGAGCTGCCCCTTCTCGGGAAGCCGGTGCGCGATGTCTTTGGACAAGTATCCGGCCTTCCTAAGCTTTTTGAGGTCGCCCTCCATGACGGAGGAGACCTTCCACTTGCCTCCCGCTCCAAACATTGCTGGAGAAGGTTGAGATGGGAAGTGCGGGCTTGGGCGCTGGAGCTCGAGTGCACATGAGATGGATAGGCAAAGGAGGAAGAAGGCGTAGGTAAAAAGGTGGATCCTTATCCCCTTATATGGGCGGATGCGGTTGTGCATCCCCACCTGCCTAGTAAAACTCGCTTGCCTCCCAAGCGCCATGATAAGTGGCGCGGTTGGATTACCCACATCCGTATTGATGAGAATCCCGTAAAGGGGGTACACGATCTCTGCTTTGACAAGACGTGCCAAGGAAACCGCCTCGCAAAACATGCTGAGGTGGAAAAGTAAAAATGATTCGAGTAAAGGACTTGGCTGTAGTGTGATGACGCACTGCGGAATACGTCAGCAGATTTGATTTGTGTTAATATTATTCTCTCTATGGCAATATGTGGGAGCTTATTTTGCAGAGCCGGACACTACTATTGGTGTTTACAATCTTCTATGAAGGACTTGGAGGAGGAACCCGCCTTGCAATGCCGAAGACAATTTGCGCGCCGGACTCGTCGTCATTGAAGCCTGGTTCAGGGGCTACTGAGGGAGTCCTGGATTAGGGGGTGTTCGGGTAGCCGGACTATACCTTCAGCCGGACTCCTGGACTATGAAGATACAAGATTGAAGACTTCGTCCCGTGTCCGGATGGGACTTTCCTTGGCGTGGAAGGCAAGCTTGGCGATGCGGATATTCAAGATCTCCTACCATTGTAACCGACTTTATGTAACCCTAACCCTATCTGGTGTCTATATAAACCGGAGGGTTGTAGTCCGTAGGCAATCAACTCCATACACAACAATCATACCATAGGCTAGCTTCTAGGGTTTTAGCCTCCTTGATCTCGTGGTAGATCTACTCTTGTACTACCCATATCATCAATATTAATCAAGCAGGAGTAGGGTATTACCTCCATCGAGAGGGCCCGAATCTGGGTAAAAAACATTGTGTCCCTTGTCTCCTGTTACCATCCGGCCTAGACGCACAGTTCGGGACCCCCTACCCGAGATCCGCTGGTTTTGACACCGACAACCACTATTTCCAAAGTTCATTGCATGTTGTCCAATTCAGGTTTGCATAGGCGTTCTCGGGCTGAGGCCGTTTCCACTGCTTGTTATCTCATTAATCAGTCACCATCTATTGCTCTTTATAAGAAACTCCAGTTGAGGTATGGTCTGGTTCTCCTGCTGATTATTCAGAGTTGAAAGTTTTTGGTTGCACTGCTTTTGCTCATGTTGATAGTGGAAAGTTGGATCCTAGGGCTGTTAAGTGCACCTTTCTTTGTTATAAATCTGGTGTTAATGGTTTTAAATTGTGGAATCCTGGAATCCGAAAGGTTGTTATTAACAGAAATGTTATCTTTAATGAATTTGTTGTGTTACATGATGTTTCATCTACTAATATTCATGTTTGAGTGAACAACAACCTATTGTTCAGCAGCCTACTCTTCCGATGGAGCATGTTATTGATTCAGGTGATAAATCTGATAAGGAAAATGTTGATGCACATGATGAACCCGTCGTTGATGATGAACATGTCACTCCAAATCAACCTATTATTCCACCCGATTGGAATCTCGCGTGTGACAGAGTTAGGCGGGGTATTGAAAAACCTAAAAGTTTAATTGCAGGGTGCAGTATGGTTTCTTTTGCATGATCCATTGGAGAGGAAGTTGAAGGTAATGTTGAGCCTTCTTCATATTGTGAGGCTATTATTTCTGGTGATAGTAATAAGTGGATGACCACTATGCATGATGAGATGGGATCACTTGAAAAGATGGGTACTTGGGATTTAGTAAAATTATGTAGAGAGAAGAAACCTATTCGTTGCAATCGCGTTTTCAAAAGAAAAGAATGTGTTTCTCCTAATGATGAGACAAGATATAAATCAAGCTTATATTAGTTGCTAAAGGTTATAGCCAGATTCCAGGTAGGCGGGTATTGACTATGATGAAGTCTTTTCTCCTGTTGTGAAGCATAACTCTATTCGCACTTTACTCGGTATTGTTGCTATGAATGATTTTGAGCTTGAACAATGGGATGTTAAAACTACATTCTAAATGGAGAATTAGAAGAGGATATCTATATGGAACAACCTGAAGGTTTTGTTATTCATGGAAAAGAAAAGCTTGTCTGTAAGTTAAATAAATCTCTTTATGTGTTGAAGCAATCTCCTAGACAGTGGTAAAAGAGATTTCACACCTTTATGCTCTCTCAATGTTTTAAAAGATCTAATTATGATAGTTGTGTTTATTTGAAAACTTTCAATGGTTCAACTATTTATTTGCTCCTTTATGTTGATGATATGTTAATTGCTGCCAAGAGCATGTCAGAGATTAATGAACTAAAGAAACAATTGAATAATGAATTTGAGATGAAGGGTTTGGGTGCAGCAAAGAAGATACTTGGCATGGAAATATCTAGAGATGGATCGTCTGGAAAAGTATATCTAAGTCAGAAGGGATATATTGATAAAGTTCTTTGTCATTTTAATATGCATAATGCCAAGCCGGTGAGTACACCGTTAGCTTCACACTTCAACTTATCATTAGCCTTATGTACTAAGTCAGATGCTCATATTGAGTACATGTGTAGATTTCCCTGTGCAGTTGGTTCACTTATGTACGCCATGGTTTGTTCTCGTTCAGATTTATCATATGCATCGAGTGTTGTCAGTAGATACATGGCCAATCCTGGGAAAACGCATTGGAGAGCAGTTCAATAGATTTTCAGATACCCGCAAAGTACTTCTAATGCTTATTTATAGTTTGGGGAAACTGGTGATGGACTTGTTGGTTTTGTTGATTCTTATTTTACTGGTGATTTGGATAAGAGAAGTTCACTCACAGTTTATGTTTTCACCATTGGTGGTTGTGCTGTGAATTGAAGAGCAACTTTGTAGTCTATTGTGGCTTGTCCAATACATCACTGAAAATAAGTTCTAAAGGAGCATGTGACACACTAGTTGACTTAGGATAAGTTGTTGACTTTTAGCACATTGACAAGCGTCACAAACAGACTCTTCAACTTTACATGGGACAATAGAAGATTGCTTTTATTCACTATTTGCTTAACTATAACTGATGACGGATGTCCCGATCTTTGATGCCATCTTGCCAAAGAGGGCTTGACGACAAAGTAGACTTGACGACGACGATGATGACTAAGAGCTCCGGATGTGATGGGGTAAAGTCCTCCAATGCAACTACTGTGATGGAGGAGCTCCCTCACTGCCCGATCCTTTATAAGAAAATATGTAGGATGAGTTTCAAAGAAGACATTGTTATCAGCAGATATGCGAGACACAGATGCACGATTTTTATCAGCTTGTGGAACATGAAGGACATCTTTTAAAAGAAGATCACATTTTGAACTTGGGAACTAACTAATGCTTGATCCATGTGATGAAGTTCATACCTCCACCGCTTGCGGTGTGAATTTGGTCGCCGCCGTAGTATTTCTCCCGGAAAGTGAGCTTCTCGAGTTCACTTGTGACATGATCCGTTTCACCGGTGTCAGCGTACCACACGATACCTGCATCTTCTTCTTGTTCTCGGATGGCTGCAGCAACATGACGCTCCTCGGGGACGTAGTCTTCATCAAAGCGATGCCAGCACTCCATCACCTCGTGGCCCAGCTTTTTGCATAGCTGTCAGCGGGGCCATCGATTATTGGAAGAACGTGCAACTCTACGTCCGTACTGGTTCTAGTTCTCTTGTAGCCGGCTCCACCTCCACCTGCGTTCTGCCTGTTGTAGCCGCCTCGTCCTGTACCGGAGCGGGAGGACTGAGAAGCACCGTGCCCACGCCCGCTGCTACTATTGCTGAGGCTGCGTCCCTGCTGGTTCTGCCCACGACCTCCTATGTTGCGCCTGCGAGAGGCAGCATTAGCAGAGGACTGGCGAAGATTTAGACCATGGAGCAGATTCATGCGGGCATCAAAGGAGAGGAGTTGGTTGTATAGCTCAGGAACAGTGATCGGCTCCACTCGAGCAGCAAGAGCAGAGACGACTGGATTATAATCTAAGTCGAGACTAGCAAGGATATGAGAGGTGATCTCACCATCAGTGAGAGCAGTTCCTCCAGCACAAGCAATTTCGTCGGTGAGAGACTTGACCTTGGCGACATAGTCTCACATGCTCAAATTCCCCTTCTGTAGATTGTGCAGCGCAATTCTTGTGTTGATTGCTTGCACTTGTGATTGGGCCACAAACGTCGCGTGGATGGCAGCCCATACCTCGGCAGGCGTCTGAAGCGTACTACTTGGGCCAAGATCTCGCGGGAGAGGGATCCCATCAAAAATCCTTGAAGGTGCTGCTGGTGGACGGACCAGATGACGCGCGCCATATTGACAACTTGTTCTTCCTTCCCGTCCTTGGTGACGGTGAGGGTGGCCGGCGGCGCTTGGCTAGCCAGATCAAGGAAGTGCGACATCTGAGCGCTTTTAATTCGAGGCAGCACGACGGCCTTCCAAAGAAGAAAATTGCTCCTGGATAGCTTCTCTTGGGGTGGAGGTTCAATGGACATGGCGTTGGTAGTACTGGATGAAGGGGCGAAGAGGGAGGACGATGAATCGGTAGTGAGGGCACTCATGGTGCTGGCGAGAGCGGAGGAGATAGTTCCGGCCATGGCTTTCCTTGGAGCTAGACGGAATCAATCTAGGAGGAAGAGGCTCTGATGACCATGTAAAACTATGATGGAAGCGTTGAACTCTTTGCTCGGGCCGCACTTGTATATATATTGACAATGCCGTGGCTTACAAGTTGTAGATCGATCAATACATGAGAGAGTCAGTAGAGGAGATAGACACAAGAAGGGATAAAATAAGGTTGCAATTTGAACAACTCTCCTTTCCCTATACAACTAGTCTAACATGCGTGCCAAAATAACAGTCACGGCTGCCAATTGAACCCGACTCAGAAGTACGCGATTTTCTTGAGAGCAGAGCAGGTGTTGTGCTGGATTGCAATAAATAAATAAAGCCTGGCTGCGATGGAGTTAAATTAGTATAAAAGTATCTTCCAATCTCTTCACTGTTTGTCAAGTAGTAGAAAATAAACAGACAGGGAAAAGACACACCGAGATCTGGGATATATGCGAGTCTAAAACTTTGTATAGACTCAAAGTACGAGAGAGCATCACAACCCATGAAGGTGCATCACAATTCCCAAACTTGAAGCCATGGTACAAACAATTTGTCAGAGAAAAGGATACTACGTGTGTGTTTTCAACATATTATATCATGGCACAAACTGAGAGCCCTTTTTGAGAAGTACAAATTACTTTTTATTAGATAAAGCAGTACAAATTACTTTTTTTAGAATTAGCAGTAAGAAAAAAGACCAATCCACGGACTAACCCTCATTGGCATTTTTTATAGGAGAAACTCCGCGAGCAATGCATGTTGGAGCACCCCGTCCTTTAGAATTAGCCATACAGATTACTCGTTTTATAAAATTTGCTTTATAGCAGTACAAATTACTGATAGCTATAATATGGAGTACAACATATTACAGCTTTAGACCGAATTGGACAGACCTGGTGGGATCGTTTTTCTCTTCTTCTTTTTTTGAACCGGGCCTCAACCCCTTTCCATTAAAAGCATAACAGAAATACATAGTTCAGACAACCACAGACCCAAGTACCAACTACATCGCAAGGAAACTAGAAAGGGGAGGCGAGTTCAAAGCACCACTTGGAAACACACCATGAGCACTCGTCATCGAGCAGCTTATTGCGGGGCGAAAACCCAGCGACACCTGTGATCACGCAACCTAAAGGATCTAAACACCAAGGAGTCCCCAAAAGGAACCCGAAATAGTCTAACTTCACCAAGCTTACAGGCTCACAAAAGAGCAATCAGAGCACTTGCGCAGGAGTGAAAGGCAGCCTATCTTTGACAGACGAGAACTCGAAGCTCCGAAGAGATGCAGAAGGGATCAGTTTGAAGCTGAGTTGGTTGGAGCCGCGCAGATTCTCATCATCATCGATGCACTAGACCTGAGCATCTTGGCTCCGCGCTCCATGGTCTCCCGATCATCGCCAGCCATCAAACCTGCCCAGTACATCAAAAAACCACAAGCAGCATACACCACATTAAAACGGCTTTTGGGATCTTTATGTTCAAAAGTAGCTTGGTTACGATTGTTCCAAATCGCCCAACAGACTGCCGCCAAACCAGAGGTGTAAAGTTTGGTTCCATCAGGAAGGAAAATATAACACCAGGAATAGTACTGCCAAATGTTATTTGGACATAAAGATGTGCCCAGCACACATCCAACCGTCCTCCATACCACCCGAGCCACATGGCACGTAAAGAAAAGATGCTGTGAGGTCTCCACATTCTCACAAAAAGAGCAATTAGGATTGCCTGCCCAGTTGCGCTTTCTCATGACTTTTCTAGTCAGAACCGCGTCTTGGAATACTTGCCAAAGAAAAATTTGGATTTTAAGGGGGATTTTAGCTTTCCAGATCCATCTATAGTCACATCCAGCCAGATGCCTTTCCAAGTGTGTATAGACCGATTTGGTCGAGAATTTACCTTTTTTACCCAACGCCCAACTAATCTGATCAGTTTCGTCAGATAACTGCCAAGAGGTAACCACCTCAACCAGATCCTTCCACTGATCCGTGAGAGGAGGGTGTAAATTTCTTCTGAACATGTCACCACCCCCAAAGTTTTTAAATTCAGCAACAGTAATCTCCTGATAGTTGCATATGTGAAATAAGGTTGGGAATTTATCTCTTAAGGGGGCAGCACCTCTAATAGGATCCTTCCAAACTCTGGCTATATTACCAGAGTTCAAGGTCACTTTCCTCTCTTCCAAATACACTTCCTTTACTTTCATAATAGCTTTCCAAATGGGGGAATCCCCAAACTTACTTTTCGCCGAGGGGATCGTGTCATTTTTGAAATATTTAGCACGAATCACCTCCTGCCAAAGCCCTTGCTTAGTTTCCAATTTCCACCACCATTTGGTGAGTATGCTGATATTTTGTCTATGCAGATCTTTAACTCCCAGCCCCCCTTTGTTTTTGGATCTACAGATTCTAGACCACTTTACCAAGTGGTATCTTTTCCGACCATCAGTCTCCTGCCAAAAGAACTTTTTTCTGTGTTTATCTAACTTCTCAATCACTTTCTTAGATAGCATGAACATAGACATGTAGTAGAATATGATGCCAGTAAGAGAAGAGTTGAGTAAAGTCAGTCTCCCCCCAGAAGATGCTGCATTCCCGTTTTTCTCTGAAACAGGCTTCGTTCCATCTGCGCACGCTTCCCTGAAAAGAAAAGAAAAATATCTGCGCAGGCTGCAGGTTCTGCTGTACGTACGTGATCATCGACTTGCCTACGGGAATTTCGGTCTCCGATACAATCTGCCGCCCTGCATCTCCCTCCTCCCTAGATCCGATCCGATCCCATCGATGGGGTGCAGCACCTCGCGCGCGTCTCGGTCCACCGCCGACACGCCCAGCCCATGGACCGCCCTACCGCCGGATCTGCTCCGCGAGGTCTCTGGTCGCCTCCGGCATGCCGCCGACATCGTCCGCTTCCACGCCGTCTGCAGGTCGTGGCGCGACGCTGGGGCGCTGCTTTCTCGCCCCAGGTGCCTGCCATGGGTTCTCACGTCCCGCAATAACGGCCAGATGTTGCACTCCGTCGTCGACTTCAATCGCCCCCACGAAACGCCCCACCGCTTTCCCGACGTCGTCCTCGCAGAGCCACCACCTGCCAACAACAACAATAGAAACTTGGTGGTTAGCTCGGACGGCACAGCCGCCTGGCTCTTTGTCGCGCACCCTGAGCCGAGGCTCGTCAATGTTCTTACCGGAGCCGTCACCGGTCTACCTCCCTTACCAGACGAGATCAGGATGTCCATGGAGAATTTACGCGGCGTCGTCTATGGCGATGACACTATCTTTCTGCATACCTTCATTAACCCGCCTCCCTCTTACTGGTACGAGGCGCCATTTATAGCGGCCATCCTGCATCCTGGCGATGCAACATGGTCAGTCAGGATAGAAAGACTTAAATTATGGGAACAACCATATGCCATGTATCATAACGGCAAGGTCCTAGTATTGACAGGTAATTTTCCAGGTAGGTTGCTGATGATGATGGACTTCGAAACCAATGGGGGTGATATCCGCAGCAACCTCGAGTTGAGGTGGGATGTATGCTGGGACATCAATTATTTTCATGAATGCAGTTACTTCTTGGAGTCACATGGTGAATTGTTGTTGGCATCCATCTTGACGAAAAGGTGTTCGATTCGTAACACCAGCGGTGATGGGCACCCGTACCGAGTGACATTACACACAATGCGAAAGGAGCCAGGCAGTGGTAAGATGCAGTGGGTGGAGACAGATGGGCGAAACCTAGGTGACCACGCATTGTTTCTTGGATCTCCCGCCAGCTTTACTGTGAATCTGGATGAAGCCAACGGGTGTGCCTACTTTGTCCTTGGAGCTGGTGTATTTAGGTATAGCTTTATTAACAATGAGACCAAGCTCGTGAAGTGGTTACCTTCTGGATGCCGCGTTGGCGATGAGTGCGCGTGGCTTTGCCCCAACCTGACATTTACTCCTGTCCATGAAATTAAGGAAATGCTCGAGGCTTGAAACAAGAAGATCATTAAATTTTTGAACTCAAAAGGATAAAGTGAGGTTTAATAGCTTTGATTTACTTTGTCTCCACATTTTCTTTGAACAGAAAATGGTGATTTAATTCTCTACTATGTATTTGTTGATATTTCTTAGTTTTTGGTTCAAGAGCTTTAACTTTGGTTAGTTTGTGGATATTTCTTGTTTTCTCGCATGGTGCAGTGTCTCCTCTCCACTTCCACTTAAGGTGCACCTTGCTTCCTCCATGACGTGCCTCCTCTTCAATTCATGGTAGGATGGCAAAATATTCCAGACCACTCTCCACCAAAAAACACGAACCTTTGGTTGAACACGAAATTTCCATAGCCTCTTCCAAATTTCCTCTCCAACCAATGAAGTCGACGGACTAATGCTGCTACACTGCGCCTTCTCAAACAAGGCCCTATATGACCATTTCTTTCCCAGCCCAGGACCAGATGTCATCATACTGAGACTTACAACGAGGCATATTGAGGACCGCATCAGCATCGATGGATTTTTTTTTGCAAACATGTGTATGTAATACATTTTTATTTAATTTATGTAAACTATGTCTCCACTATAATGCGAACAGATTTCACCTCTTTCAAATTTCTTTCTGTTTCAATGTGGCCCACAATTTCATTAACATTAGAAAAAGGTTACAAAACCAAAATACTTCATCACACATTCGCTCGGACGAAGGTGAAAGAAGGAACACACTGTTTTTCCGGCGCACAAACACCTCGCCGGATGAACAACGATATTTTCTTCGAGCTCAAACTCGTGTCCGGAACATACCACTGGCTCGGCTCATACTGGCGTGCTTTACATCAGTACACGAGGGAGGGATTTATACCCCAGGTGCATACACACGCATGCACACACTACCAAGACAACAACCTGCCCGGCTCCTATGCCACTCACGCACTAGTGCTAACAAACTCCAGCATGAAGCTAGCTAACTAAACCCACGCAGCTAATAACCCACTACCTACATGCACGGTCAAGGCCTGCGTAGCCTTCTTAGCATCCAAACGACCCGGCCAGTCCCTGCGGCCACGCTACGCACCTAGCTAGCTAGTTCCGCCGACGCACACACACGCCCACGCCCGGCACGGACTCGACTTGGTCGCTCTCACGCCGGTCACCACCGCCACGTGCATGGCTTATTGTCAACAAGAATGTGTCAAAGAAAAGGAATCATCGACAATAGAAATATGTTATGGAATGCTTCATCACAAAAGGCACTTCTTGTGACGGATTCTCGAAAACGAAAGTATATTCTTATATTAAAGCAATGTGCAATGTTTAAACATTTTACTTGATTTTGTAGCATTATAATCCGATGCACTTGAACCAAGGCCCTCTTTTACGTACAAATAAATAGATGTGTATAGTCATTATTCATTGCTCATGAAGAGACAAAATAAAAGGAGCACATCTATCTACAATACATGAACGTACGTATAGGTACGTATGTGAAAGGTACATGCAGTTGGAAGGATATGCAATGTTGATCAACGGATCCCTGTAGAAATATGCTTTCTGCAAACCAAACCATCATACAAAAGGAATATACATACATCAGCCATACTACATGCACTGGTCTAGAACTACCGTCCTCCAACTGTCCTCCATAGGCCTATGGAGGACAAAAAGGAATACCATGATAGATTTAATGGAACCCCAACTCTCCGGATGCTAATATTTCCTGGGTCTAATGGAACTCCATGAGTTTGTGCTCCGGAAGATTGAGAATGATCAAAATTGGTTTGCCGATTGGCTCGATAATATCTTCGTAGAACTGAGGGAGCACCAGGAATTGGGTGAACCATTATTGTGTTTCATGGCTAGTACTAGTTGCATGTAACACAAGTATTGTGGAATAAAACTCGTTGTTTCATCACAAGCAAAAAAAAGCATATCTCTTTGATGACAAAGCATTTTTATGAACATTGATGCATAGTACATTGAGGCAAAATGTAGATAAACATGCATATTTGATGGAGGCAGATAATAAGAAAAGCATGCAATACATGGGCCCTACTCATTGTATTTAAAACAGAGTTTACAAGAAACTAATAATACAGATTTTGGTCTGAAGGATTGCTATGGCAGAGTATCTGAACGGTTCCATGGATTGGAGGTAGGATGAATCGATAAATCAATACACCATGCAGAAATATTCTTCAATAATCTCGTGGGGCACGTTCCAAGTGCATCATGGATATCCGCCCTCCTTTGTAATTAAATTTTTCAAATTAATGTTTCACATGTATAAAAACACAAGCACTCAAAACAATAACTTCATTTAGCTGGAGGCAGCTATGAAGTTGATCATAATCTCATTAAATTAATCGATTCATCCAAACAAATGTTAGCATATATTTATTATAGCTACATGCACCAATGGTTAAACCAACAAGATGGTATCTCGATTAACTGCCTCGATGCTTGAAACTAATTCGCGTCAATTATAGCAATTTAAGGAAAATAATTATTAGGACAATAAGGTCAATGATTAAGTTCATGGAAACTTAACTTAAGCTAAAACCACTTTTTTGCCTCGCATTCTTTCTAGAGCATCGCCTTTAATGTTGTGTCATCTTCAAAAATCTGGGACATATTGGCCAAAAGATCATGGAGTGACAAATATGCAACAACCCTTGAGGGAGCCTACTCATCTTCTTGCACATCATAAGTATTAGACTGCAGAGCTTTGGCATTGTATCCTCCGTCCTCCACTCCTCAAGGGAAAAGAAATTGCAATAGTATGAAGTTGCAGCCAAGGAAATCCTTGTGCAGAGCATGAGACATCTTCATAACCATATAGCCTCAGCACATGGGAGCTTCTCCAGGATAGACATTCGATCTTACTTAATGATATCAACAATTAGAATAAGATGTCTCGGGCCTTGTGGGAGCTCAACATGTAATGCGTCAACTACACCAATTCCACCCAAATAAATATCAACTAGGAAAGGCATGTTTGCAAGTATGCTAACCATCCCGGTGGGTATGCAATTTTCGTCTCATCACCAATATTAATGTTGTTAGTTGAGTCATATGTCCCAATAAAATCACCAAGTTATGGCAATGGGATTTTGTACGAGCAAAATTAAGATTTAAGGTATGGAGCACTTTCTACTTTGGTCGTAAACTCCTTCCATGCGGTGGTGTAGAAAAATCATTCCATAGGTAAACATGTTTGAGAGTAGGGATGGCCCATATATAATTTGGTACCCCCGAGTTCAGTTTTGTGTACATTAGATCTATAGTCTGCAAGTAAAGGTGTTGTCCAATTGTACATCACCGAGTTACACATTCACATTGTCTCAGTCTAACGCATCTAAGATGAATGCATCCAACAATTACTCTAGAGAAAATATTTCAAACGTGAGTTTTTAATGTGAAAAAATCTCAAGAATCTCAGCTTAGGTAGGGATGCTGATGTGAGTCCAAAGTCAAGAAAAGGTCAGGCATAAGGTTTCTCTGGTAAAATCTCACCACTCAAACTTTGAAAAGAAAAATGATGCGATATAATTATATCGGATGATGACGCATCAGTTCGACCTACATTTTTTTTAGTATATGTAGACCTAAGAACGAGGCCTCAAATGACGAGTTATATTGAAATGAATACACACATACATACATACATTCAAAGTGAAAGGAGCCTGAATCCTGACCTATAGGTTTGTTACTGACATCACGAAATATATGCATCAATCACGTAAGATATCATGTATCCTTATTCTACGAATCAATCCGTGGGTCATGCTTCCTTCAACAACTTGGACCAAACTTCTTTGAGACAACTTGGTAACATACTTGTGCACTATTTCTTCTAGTTTGCATTTTGGTGTATGTGGAATGAAGTATTCTGCTATCCACAATTCAATAAGATCAGACACATATATCTTCTAGTCCTCAGAGAAAGTGGCAAGAAAAACTAAACATGATCGTAAATTTTGATTTGGCAGGTCCTTGTAGCTGCGAGCTAGTATGTCACACATTGTCCTTATGTGTTGTGTTGATGTCCAATCCAGTAGTATATAATACCATGTTGGTGTATTTAGATTCTTTGATAGATAACCACCAAAAGATACAAGTGCAAGTAGTACTCCATCAAACTTCCTTGCGAGCTTTCTTCCAATATCTTCAAAATCATCGACATGAGTTATGCCTGTAGAGCTTTTCTAATAAAATGTTCCCAGCTTTTCTTTTCATCTGTGTTCTTCAGTGCATGGACATGGGTTAGCATTTCAACATGATTGACATCATCTTTGTTTCGTGTGGTCAAGAATATTCTGCTGCCGTTATTTGAATCTGGAAAAGCCTTTACCGTTCTAGTTATTTGTTCCCATATGTCCACTTTCCCCTTACAATTAAGAACTTCCAACTCTCTTTTGTTTAATAGAAAATGATAGATCATTTTCCCACAATATACTCACTGATTTGATGAAATAAAATAGATTTTTATATATCCTCCACAGTTTTCTGCATAATATCCTTTAATAAACCAATACCCTTGAATATTTCAGATATAATCACCCAAGCAAAATTTTCAAATTTTTGATTGACGGGGGCATGTACTTTTCTTGCGAGTGTTGCTTTTTCTGCACCACCCATGGCAACTAAGGAGACATCACTAATCTTGTCTTCATTGCCAACAAACATACCACTAATTCTATGTTCGTTCTCAAAACCAACCATGACAAGATCATCTTGATAGTCTTGGTCCATAATATTAAAATTTTGTGGCAATTCATCCTCAGCTATAGCAGTATTATCCAAACCAACATTGTTTTTTCCTCACTTTCAAAGATATAACTAAACTTTATTTTTATACGCCGAGTTTTAAACACCGATGTTATGAAGAGTAATCAGGTCACTTTGAAGCGAACATACCTTAAAATAGCACCCGTAAAGCCCGTCTTTAGCCGGTTTATCTATCCAAGTTATCATCTATTCTGATGACATTCTATGCCTCATATTTTGTTGCCTTAATCTGGTTGACAAGGATAGCAACTCTATCATTTCCCATTCTTCGTTTGTTGTCAAGATCTCTCAGGTAGCCGTTTAGCCGCACGTGCTCATCTTTCCGCTCAGAGAGAGAGGGGGAGGGGAGAAAGAGATGGTGAGAATATTTACCTCACACTCTCCTATCGAGCTTTCTGAGCTGGTAGCTAGCGCAATAGATCTAAAAGCAGAGCTAATAAGAAGCATGTCCTTCGTATTAGTTTGATTGTCTTAACTCTACTGTTAAATCTTCTATGCTATACCAACTGGATACATAACCATCAATTCATTTTGGACACTGCGACCAAAATCAACACGGTATTATCATTGTGACATTATGGTCTTGTTGCACAACACACTCCTGTAAAGGAAAATCGTCTTCTGTAGTACACCAAAAGGTCACAATAGAAATGAGGTGAAATTTATCCCATTTTTGAACCAAATCAATATATTCAGATTAGTGGTAATAGACCACAACCCCATTTTATCAACAAGTATAGCAAGTTACCATCCCAACCCTCTCAGTTTCTTCAAGAAAAGAAATGCATTGTGATGGCTCCCCGGACATCTCTAAGAAGTAGGTGGTGGTGAAAAACACAACACAATTTGTTGGTTACGTCGATGCTCTTCATGAGGTAAAGGCTCTACTGGGAGCCGTCAAATATGTAACTTGGTTTTTTTATGTCGTTTAATTAGAATCAACTATATGTTTCAAAATAATAACTCTTATCAAGTTCTGATTGATAAAGATTGTCTTAACTCTACTGTTAAATCTTCTATGCTATACCAACTGGATACATAACCATCAATTCATTTTGGACACTGCGACCAAAATCAACACGGTATTATCATTGTGACATTATGGTCTTGTTGCACAACACACTCCTGTAAAGGAAAATCGTCTTCTGTAGTACACCAAAAGGTCACAATAGAAATGAGGTGAAATTTATCCCATTTTTGAACCAAATCAATATATTCAGATTAGTGGTAATAGACCACAACCCCATTTTATCAACAAGTATAGCAAGTTACCATCCCAACCCTCTCAGTTTCTTCAAGAAAAGAAATGCATTGTGATGGCTCCCCGGACATCTCTAAGAAGTAGGTGGTGGTGAAAAACACAACACAATTTGTTGGTTACGTCGATGCTCTTCATGAGGTAAAGGCTCTACTGGGAGCCGTCAAATATGTAACTTGGTTTTTTTATGTCGTTTAATTAGAATCAACTATATGTTTCAAAATAATAACTCTTATCAAGTTCTGATTGATAAAGAACTCAATTGAAATTAGAGGTAAAGATTACCCGCAAACAAAGAAATTAAAGGCAAAGAATAAAAAGAAATAAAGCTCCAGTTTTTGCTGATAACTCTAGTTTGTAATCAACGAATGCATATGATTAGGGTTACAATAAGATCTAAGGAGAACACCAAACAAATCCTAACATGTATAGTGATCGTGTGGTGTTCTCCATGTCGCGTGGAACCTAGTAACATGTAGTGCAAGGGAGGCGTCGCCTTGCGCGGGCGACTCAAGGCGAAGGAACTAGCGCCGCCAGGCCTCATCCTTCCCCGATCCCTTGCCACCGCCTGAGGCTGGCATCGGCGAAGTCCGTGCCGCGGACAAGGACGGTGGTGACGGGGCCATGCTACTCTGCCCTAGGGAGATGTGGAGGGCGCGATCTAGGCTTTGACCAGCGGTGGTCTTCCCCGGTGCAGCGGCTCGTCAACACATCCACTCTCCAGTGGCTAGCTCTGGCCGGCCATGGGGCTTCGAGGTGACTTCGGGCAAGCCTGGCCCCTCCGGGATCCAGATCTAGCGCATACGATCCTGTAGGACCGTTGTACCAAGGCGGTCCTCATCTGTTCATTGGTGTGAAGGAAATATGCCCTAGAGGCAATAATAAAGTTATTATTTATTTCCTTATATCATGATAAATGTTTATTATTCATGCTAGAATTGTATTAACCGGAAACATAATACATGTGTGAATACATAGACAAACAGAGTGTCACTAGTATGCCTCTACTTGACTAGCTCGTTAATCAAAGATGGTTATGTTTCCTAACCATGGACAAAGAGTTGTTATTTGATTAACGGGATCACATCATTAGATGAATGATCTGATTGACATGACCCATTCCATTAGCTTAGCACCCGATCGTTTAGTATGTTGCTATGGCTTTCTTCATGACTTATACATGTTCCTATGACTATGAGATTATGCAACTCCCGTTTGCCGGAGAACACTTTGTGTGCTACCAAACGTCAGAACATAACTGGGTGATTATAAAGGAGCTCTACAGGTGTCTCCAAAGGTACATGTTGGGTTGGCGTATTTCGAGATTAGGATTTGTCACTCCGATTGTCGGAGAGGTATCTCTGGGCCCTCTCGGTAATGCACATCACATAAGCCTTGCAAGCATTGCAACTAATGAGTTAGTTGTGAGATGATGTATTACGGAACGAGTAAAGAGACTTGCCGGTAACGAGATTGAACGAGGTATTGAGATACCGACGATCGAATCTCGGGCAAGTAACATACCGATGACAAAGGGAACAACGTATGTTGTTATGCGGTCTGACCGATAAAAGATCTTCGTAGAATATGTAGGAGCCAATATGAGCATCCAGGTTCCGATATTGGTTATTGACCGGAGACGTGTCTCGGTCATGTCTACATTGTTCTCGAACCCGTAGGGTCCGCACGCTTATGGTTTCGATGACAGTTATATTATGAGTTTATGCATTTTGATGTACCGAAGTTTGTTCGGAGTCCCGGATGTGATCACGGACATGACGAGGAGTCTCGAAATGGTCGATACATAAAGATTGATATATTGGAAGCCTATATTTGGATATCGGAAGTGTTCCGGGTGAAATCGGGATTTTACCGGAGTACCGGGAGGTTACCGGAACCCCCCGGGAGGTATATGGGCCTTAGTGGGCTTTAGTGGAAGAGAGGAGAGGTGGCCAGGGCTGGGCCGCGCGCCCCTCCCCCCTAGTCCGAATAGGACAAGTAGAGGGGGGCGGCGCCCCCCCTTCCTTCTCTCTCTCCTCTTTCCCCCCTCCCGAATCCTATTCCAACTAGGATTGGGGGGGAATCCTACTCCCGGTAGGAGCAGGACTCCTCCTGGCATGCCCTCCTCCTGGCCAGCCGCACCCCCCCTTTGATCCTTTATATACGGGGGCAGGGGGCACCCCTAGACACACAAGTTGATCCACGTGATCATATTCTTAGCCGTGTGCGGTGCAACCTTCCACCATAATCCTCGATAATATTGTAGCGGTGCTTAGGTGAAGCCCTGCGATGGTAGTACATCAAGATCGTCACCACACCGTCGTGCTGACGGAACTCTTCCCCGACACTTTGCTGGATCGGAGTCCGGGGATCGTCATCGAGCTGAACGTGTGCTAAAACTCGGAGGTGCCGTAGTTTCGGTGCTTGATCGGTCGGGACGTGAAGACGTACGACTACATCAACCGCGTTGTGCTAACGCTTCCGCTGTCGGTCTACAAGGGTACGTAGATCACACTCTCCCCTCTCGTTGCTATGCATCATCATGATCTTGCGTGTGCGTACGGATTTTTTTGAAATTACTATGTTCCCCAACATGGTGCTGCCGGCTGGGGTTGTGGCGAGAGGTTAGTCAGGGTAGCTTGGTGGTGGCTCCCGTGTGTCTGCTGCGCGGGAGGTCAGCAAATCAGCGGTTTGCCACACGTATGGTTCGTGCCCGAGATGCTCCGGGTGAAGGCTTTCTCGGTTGTTGTCGGCCGACGGCAGTAGTGCTCGCGGGCATGTTTCCCTCCTTTGAGGCACAATCATGGAGATCTTTGACCTCTGCTACACTTGGTTCAAGATTTTCAGGAGAAAGCCTAAGACCTGACTTCGGGTTGGCGACAGAGTCGTAGTCGTCGCATCCCCCTTTGGGGCGTCGCTTGGAAGAGTTTTGATCTTGTTCTGGCATTCTATGGGCTGGAGCTCACCTTGCTCGGGCTGTTCCGGGGGATACCCTAGATTTGGGTCTCCCAGATCGGACAATGACGGTGTATTTAGTGAAGTTCTCCCTCCCGAGGGCATCGTTTTAAAATACTGTTAACTGGGGTGGCGGAGCATGAGGTTGTGCGGTGTGGCATCTCTTGCGTCGGCGATGGAGGGTCTTGGCGGCGTGGCATAGCGGGGTCCTGGCGATGGATGGTGGCACTGTCTAGCGTCGAGGATAGTTAGGACTGGCAAGGCCTATGCATTGATCTGTCCTGAAGATGAGACAACGGAATATGGCGGCGGCGGATTCTAGAGCGTGCGCATACGGTGTGCGTTGAGGGTCTGCTAGATCGGTTGGTGCTCTCGGCTCGCAGTTGGGCAGCCTGGTGAGGCCACCAAATTAGATGGCATGCATGGATGCGCCAGTGCACTCCATCAGAGTTGTAGGTCTAGGGATTGAGGTCGCCAGAAAGGTGGCTTTGGGTCGATCCATGTATCTGCTTTGTCAGACTCTGTTGAACAATAATTTAGTAAAGATGGTTGTATGCATCGATTGACGTAGAGGCCCGGGGTAATCCTTCTTTTCAAAAAAAAAAACATGCAGTGCAAGGGCAAGCTAAGATTTACTCCCTCCTATTCCCAAATATAAGTCTTTGTAGAGATGCCACTATGGGCCACATACGGATGTATATAGATGCCACTATAGACCACATACGAATGTATATAGGTCCATAGTGGAATCTCTACAAAGACTTATATTTAAGAATGGAGGGAGTATTAGATAAGTAAATGAAAACTTTCAAGCACGATGTGGTATGCTATAATTTTATATAAGCTAATAAAAATACCTTACTAAGTTTTTTTCCCCTTTGGTTTAACATCCCGGCAAGATATTAAGATGCGGGCATGCCAAGCAAAGAAGCTCCTCTGTGCATGCATGGACTGCATGCCTTGCTTGAGATGGGGCTTTAGAATCATAACTGAGCTTGGTCGTTCTGAAGTTTGATTAGGAAAACAAACTGAAAGCCGCAGTATCTTTTCAGAATTACAGTTTTTTTACAAGGAATTTCATAAGTATATCTTTGGAAGTTAGGATGGAGATGGGCCTCTGCATGCAGTGCCACAGCTGAAACTTCACGGCTGGGCCTGGCCTTCTTCTCATTTGCCCTACGTCGATCTCTCCTCTCCTCCCAAGATCCGATCCGATCCGATCAATGGGGTGCATCCCCTCGCGTGCGGCGTCTCGGTCCGCCGCACCAGCGTCCACGCCGGCGCCCGCGTCCACGCCCAGCCCCTGGAGCGGTCTACCGCCGGAGCTGCTCCTCGAGATCTCCGGCCGCCTGCAGCATGCCACCGACTTCGTCCGCTTCCACGCCGTCTGCAGGCCCTGGCGTGATGCGGCGGCGCTGCTCTCCCGCCGCACCTGCCTGCCGTGGGTTCTCACATCGTGCGGCGACGAGATGCTACACTCCATCATCGACTTTCATCACCCCCTCGAGACGCCGCACGACGGGCACAACCACCGCGACTTCATCCTCGCCGATCCACCAACTGCGCCACGTGCCAATAACAGAATCAGAATCTGGGTGGCTAGCGCGGATGGCACGGCTACCTGGCTCTTCATTGCGAGTCCCCAGCCGAGACTCGTCGACATTCTTACGGGAGCCGTCAAGCCCTTACCTCCCTTCCCAGACGAAGAAAGAATGTCCATGGAGAATTTGCGCGGCGTCGTCTATGGCGATGGTACTGTTTTTCTCTACAACTTTATTAACAAGTACCCCTCAGAGTCCATTACGGCGGCTATCATGTGCCCCGACAGTGCGACCTGGACGGTCATGACAAAGATGCTGAAATTGTTTACACAACCCTATGCCATGTACCATGATGGCAAGGTCCTA
Source organism: Triticum urartu (assembly GCF_003073215.2). NCBI lineage: Eukaryota > Viridiplantae > Streptophyta > Magnoliopsida > Poales > Poaceae > Triticum > Triticum urartu. Next base: position 713,019,984 of record NC_053028.1, read on the forward strand.
GTGTTGGATGGTGATTCTCTGTGGTACTTCAAGATGACGACTGACTACGAAGGCAACAGCGTTGATGTCGGCAGCAGACTCGAGTCGAGTTGGGATCTATATGGGGATATACATTATTCTCATCAATGTAGCTACATCTTGGAGTCACACGGTGAGTTGTTGGTGGCATCCGTCCTGGCAAGACCGTCTTTGTGTCGTTACGAATGCATCCATCCAGCGCGCGCTGCGGGTGATGGTGCGCACATTGCAGAAAGAGTCTGGCGGTAACAAGATGCAGTGGGTGGAGAGAGACAACCGGAGACTAGGCAACCACATGTTGCTCCTTGGAACTCCTGCCAGCTTCACGGCGAAGCTGGACGAAGGCGGCGGGTGTGCCTACTTTGTCTATTGGGGTGGCGTGTTTAGGTACAACTTTTTAGATGATGAAACCAAGGTTGTCAAGAGGTTGCGTCCTGGATGCTGTGCTGGTGAAGTATGTGTGTGGCTTCGCCCTAGCCTACAAATTACTCCCATCCAAGAAATTAAAGAGAGGCTAGTGGCTCGAGGCTCGAAACAAGATGAAAAAGGATTGCTTTTCAAAGTGAAATAGACAAACTGTAATTTAATATATATATATATATACACACACACACACACACACACATAAACACTATTCTGATCACGGGACCAGAATAATATTCTGATCACAACATGAACTTCCCGAGTAACGCGCCTGACCTTTTCCGAGTACTAGGTTGAACTTCAACTAAAAGGTGTCCAAATGTGGCTTGCGATATACCGTTGGATAGCTATGGACATCAGTATCATGACCCAAGTTAAATTTTTGGCAAAATGTAAGCGTTTAAGAGCAGTTTTGAAAACCGTTTTTTCTTCATACATAAAATGTGAATCGTATTTTGAATCGCATTTGTAAACTGTTTATCGGAATGAGACAAATAATATGGCGTTGGAAAGCTTCTGCAAAACCGCTCCTTCCACATGTTGAAAGTTTTCTCTAATTCCCTACGGTTAAAGAGTAATTCGGAAAATCATAAAATTTCGCAAACTGAACACCCGAGTTCGTATTTTTGACACCATTTCTAAACGGCTAATCCAATTAAGGCAAATAATATGGCGTTGGAAAGCTTATGAAAATGTTCTACTTTTTTATGTTAAAAGTGTTTTCTAATTTTGAATGGTTTAAAAGTAATTTAGAAAATAGTACAAGTTCCACCAAGTTCGCATTTTCGAGCTAATTTTTTAACCATACGTCCAAATGCAGCAAATGATATGGCGTTGGAAAGCTTGAAGAAATGTGGAACTTTTTTGTATATATTGTTTCTCCTAATTCATTACGGTTTTATGTCAGTTTTGAAAATGGTTAAAAATGTATTTTTGCCGTAATTTCTACAAACTTTATCGGAATGGGGCAAAAAATATACCGCTGAAAAGCTACGGAAAATGCAAAACTTTTTCATGTTGATGGTTTTCTATGATTCCTAGCCGTTTTCAAGTAATTTTGAAAACGGTGGGATCATGCGTTCTGCCTTTATCGCGAAACAGATTCTTCGAAAATGTACCGCGTGAAGAACCTGAACTTCTCGGTGCGTGTACCTGAATTTCACTCTGTTTTTCACGTGATTGTTTTGCTCGTAGATCTTCATCCACTGCTCGTAGCTCTCCATCCATTCACCGGAATTGAGCGGGTGATATACCGATGGGAAGCTGCTCTAAACACGCAACTTTCCCGTGTTGCTCATTATTTCATACTCGCGATGATTTTGAAAGTTTTTCATCTGAAATTCATTCAGTGTAGTAGGTGAACTTCCTGCTGTTTTCATGTTGAACTTCTGTGATGTATTTTTGTTTGTAATTTTCTCATCTATTCATCAGTGTTATACAAATAATATTCCTTTTGTACAAACGTCTCTCACAGTAAATTTTTTTAACTTTCTCCGACTGAGTTACATGCCTGAACTTCCCTCTGTAGGAACCCGACCTTTGGGCTATCTTCCCAACCATGTCTCCCCGCGCGAATTTTTTTGGTTACTCATGTTCTATGTGATGTAAGTATAATCTACAAACGGTTTTTAGCAACTAAATGCATGTTTTAAATAGGAATCTCGCCCATTGGTAGATTTGCTCTCGGGTCATGATGAAACATGTCTGTATTGCAATTTTACTGCCTGAGCTGTTCGACCTGAACTTCTCCCAGTGCTAGGTTGAACTTCCGCCAACATTGCCCAAATGGGACTTGCGATATACCGTTGGAAAGCTATGGACACCAGTGTCATGACCCAAGTTAAATTTTTGGCAAAATGTAAGTGGTTTAAGAGCAGTTTGGAAACCATTTTTTCTTCATACAAAAAACGTGAATCGTATTTCTGATCGCATTTCTAAACCGTTTATCGGAATGAGGCAAATAATATGGCGTTGGAAAGTTGCTGCAAAACCGCTCCTTCCACATGTTGAAAGTTTTCTCTAATTCTCTACGGTTAAAGAGTAATTTGAAAAATCGTAAAATTTCGCAAACCGAACAGTTGAGTTCGTATTTTCGATGTCATTTCTAAATGGCTAATCTAATTGAGGCAAATGATATGGCGTTGGAAAGCTTATGAAAATGCGCTACGTTTTCATGTAGAAAGTTCTTTCTAATTTTGAACGGTTTAAGAGCAATTTAGAAAACGGTACAAGTTCCACGGAGTTCGTATTTTCGATATATATTTTTAACCGTATGTCCAAATGCAGTGAATGATATGGCGTTGGAAAGCTTGAGGAAATGCGAAACTTTTTGGTGTATATTGTTTCTCCCAGTTCTTTACTGTTTTAAGTCAATTTTAAAAATGGATAAAAATGTATTTTCGCCGTAATTTCTAAAACTTTATCCGAATGGGGCAAATAATATACCGTTGAAACGCTAAAGAAAATGCAAAACTCTTTCATGTTGATGATTTTCTGTGATTACTAGTTGTTTTCAAGTAATTTCGAAAATGGCGAGATCATTCGTTCTGCCTTTATCGCGAAACAGATTCTTCAAAAATGCACAACGTGAAGAACCTAAACTTCTCGGCATGTCTTCTTGAACTTCACTCTTTTATTCACGTGCTTTTTTTCCTCGTAGATCTCCATCCACTGCTTGTAGCTCTCCATCCACTCACCAGAATTGAGCAAATGATATACCGATGGAAAGCTACTTTAACACGCAACTTTCCCGTGTTGATCATTTTTTCATACTCGCGACAATTTTAAAAAAATTCTTCTCAAATTCATTCAGTGTAGTAGTCGAACTTCGTGCTGTTTTCACGTTAAACTGCTATGACGTATTTTCGTTTGTAATTTTGTCATCCATTTCGTCAGTGTTACACAAATGATATTCTTTTTGTACAAACCTCTCTCACAATATTTTTATTAACTTTCTCCGACCGAGGACTTGAATTTACACAAATGATCTTCTTGTCGTTTTGAAGTAAATTAGAGAAATGGCAACGCACTACATGAAGTAGTTGAACTTCTCGGGCATGTCTGTTTGAACCTCACTCTGTTTTTGACGTGTTGTTTTTTGCACTCTGTGAAGTAGTTGAACTTCTGGGGCATGCCTATTTGAACTTCACTCTGTTTCACTTTATTTGTATTTTTCTTATATGAAATACACACCATGTAGTACTGAACTTCCGGTTGTTATCACTTTGAACTTCTCTCTGGTTTTAGAGAATTATTATAAAACACAAAAAACAATATGTTTTATATGTATTTTGGACATCTAAATACACGGTGAACCTCTCTCACAAGAATGTTTTGAACTTTTCCTCAATGAGCACTTGAAGTTCTAGCAACCATTTTTTGTGTTTATGAGTTGTCTTTAAAAGTGCAAAAAATGGCTTGTGTTTTTTTTATTTTTTGAACAGGTAAATCCTATGTTTTAATAAACTCCAAACTTCTTTGTTATTTCAATTTGAACTTCACTTTTCTTTATTTTTGAGTAAGAATTATATTGGATTTTTATATGGAAAAAACAGAACATGGAAATACAAGGTGAACCTCTCTCGCAAGAATTTTTGAACTTCTCCGGACAGAGCACTTGAACTTCTTTCAACAAACCTTTTAAGCTTTTATTTTTCTATACTTTTTATTCTCACCTGAAATGCATTCCTTACAGTACTTGAACTTCTCGTTGTTTTCACTATGAATTTCTGTCACATTTTTGTGTATACGTCGAATTACACGCAATTGAAGGTCGGACGCCATTTTTTGCCATTTTAAAACATGTAATTGGAGGTCGGGCGTCCCGCATTATAAATTATGAACCGTGCACGGAGGTGCACGTGAACTTCTTGCAACAAATTTGAGTTTTTTATATACTTCGACTTTCTCTGTTATTTTAATTTCAACTTCTTAGTCATATTCTTAGAAAAGAAAAATGTTTTTAAATAAGCACCAAACATTTTTTCTGTAAATTGCACTTCATAGTTTTATCTTTATTAGAGACGGTAATAATTTGAGTTTCCCGTATACATCGAACTACTCCTCTATTTTAATTTGAACTTCGTCATTTTTATTCTTTAGTAACAAGAAAAATCTGAGTTTCTTTATAAATATCGAACTTCTCGAAATATTGGAAACCTCCACCTTTTCTAAAATTTTGATTTATTTGTAAAAACATAGACACAAACGGGAGAGAGAATTATGTGTGCATAAAGTGGGTAGCAATTTCCAACTTTCCCTCGTCAAGCACTTGAACTTCTAGCAAGAAATATTTTTCATTTTTATGAGTTGGTTTTAAAAATGTCTAAATGGCATTGGTTTTTGTTTTTGTTTTTGAAACATGTAAATCTTAGGTTTTAATAACCTCCAAACTACCATGTTATTTTAATTCGAATCTTACGTTAGTCTATTTTCTATTAGCGGTTAGAATCCGTGTTTTCAATAAACATTGAACCGCTCCATTACTTTAATTTGAACTTCTAGGTTTCTTTTAGAAATGGGGAAATCCATTTACTAATTAAATTTTCTAAACTTTTTTTTGTTATTTTAATTTGAGTTTTCGTTGTGGTAACTTGTTGAACAAGAGGAACTTTTTGAATTTTCTCGGTCTATGCACTTGAACTTCTAGGACCAAAAATTTTGGACTTCGCCTTTTTACTCCTATTTTCTCATATGAAACACACACACCATGCAGTACGTGAACTTCCATCTGTTGTCAATTTCAACTTCTCTCTATTTCACTTTAGCAACGAAAAAAATCTGAGTTTTTTATAGACATCAAACCACTCACTTCTTTAAATATTAACTTCTATATCTTAAAAACAGGGGCAAATCAATGTTTACAATTTTTATAAACTACTCGATTTTCTTAATTCGACCTTCTTGGTTTTGGAATAAACATTTTGAACTTCTATGTTAATTAAATTTTAAATTCTCCATTTTTTAGCAAAATATAGAAACATCATTTTTTAATAAAATTTTCGAATTCCTTCATTTTTCACTTTTGAACTTATTGGTTTATTCTATAGTAACGGGGAATATCACAAGTTTGTAATAAACCTTAAACTGCCCCATTATTTAAATTTGAACTTCAAGATATTTTTTGAGAAATGGTTTAACTTATAAAACAAATTTATGGTTTTTTCCACTTTCTTTGAACTTACTATGTTATATCTTGTGAAGTCCTATTTTTTTGTCTCGCGGCATTTTTGTTGTCGGTGAAATGGCCTAGGCGGTCCTTTTTTCCATTGATGAATTTGTTCACTATGTGGTACACGTGAGCTTAACATTTTTGAAACATGAACTTCGCATGCTATTGAAATTCAAGAAAATTACACAACTATATACATACACTTCATGTGCTGCATGCACGACCAACAC